>NC_081342.1:4227753-4495002 GCF_029784015.1 Lycium ferocissimum | reverse complement strand
TAGGCCCCATATTAATTAAGTAGTATATTAAAAGTTGGTCTTATGTAAATATTTTGAGAAAATCTAGTAAAGGGTATAAGATCTATGGAACTATTTGTTATGTAATTTAAAATTTATTTATATATATTTGAGGTAATTTACATATATAATCCAAATTATTGTTTTTTCTTTCTGTTCTCATAAAAAAAAACATATGTATTTTAATACTCTCTTTTCTTCCTTCTAGTAAACTATTTATTCTCACGAAAACAAGGGTAAAACCAAAACAAATTGCACTCTTTTTTATTTTTTCTCGGGTTGTCATGCATATCAGTAAGCAGATAGAAGTCGTTAAATTTTGGTATAATATCGAGTTATCAAATTCTGGAATTAGGTTCTATTGTTCTAATAACTTGCTATTTTTTAATTTCTTTTCTTTTTAATTTAAAATTTTTTAATACTTGCATTTCAATTTATGTGACGCACTTTGTTTATTAGTCCGTCCGGAAATAACAACTAACAACTTTGCATTTAAAAAGCTAGAAAAGTACACATCAAATGATGTATGCATGTTATTTAGAGCCTCATATTGAAATTTGGCTTTAGCCACCAATTAAGTTGAGCCGCCCCTGCCCATGAAACCTGCAACTCATGTAAAGAACATATAATAGTTAGTCATAGGCCTTAGCATTTGATATTCAGATTCTTATGCAAAAATATTGTAGAGGCCTCAATGAAGCATGAAATTGAGCCCCAAGTTTTAGGTCTAGTGATAAGAGCACAACACGTGATGTATGGATTAGCCGCACATCACAAGGTCAAACCTGTTCTAGACATAAAAAAAAAAAACCTGGTATTTAAGTGAAGAAGGGTCAATGAACGTGTCCGTTATCTCGTCGACCTTCAAATCGTGTGTGAGCTGGCTCTCGAGGATTTCTCGGTTATCAGAAAAGAGGAAAAGAAATATATCATGAACTTTGATAGAATATGAGAAGAAGTTCTTAATATCAAGACTAATTGATAAGCTTATATAGAACTCAAATAAGAAAGTTATAGTTACATTTACCTCAAAAAAAAAAAAAAATTATACTAACCCATCAAGTAAATGCAGGTGAACCTCCAAATTGTGGAAATATGTGAGATTGTGTATATCTTTTAAGAAAGGTGATGTCTTGTGATCCAAAACAAGCTCCTCTCCAACATGCAAATAACACCACGGTAAGAACAATTCATCAAATTGTGGAAATATGTGAGATTGTGTATATCTTTTAAGAAAGGTGATGTCTTGTGATCCAAAACAAGCTCCTCTCCAACATGCAAATAACACCACGGTAAGAACAATTCACCAGTTCTTTGAACTAGTGTTGGAACATTCTCATTGAGAAAATTTGAGAAAAACACCAGGAACTGCTGGAACCTTATCATGCTTATTTACTACTCTTAGCAACTTCACTCCTAGTCCTTCAAGCCTTTCGTTAAATCTAATGTTCCCAACTCTTGACCCTGAGGATGAGAATACACATATAGGGATAATGCGCCCGTCTTCGCGTACATCTAGTCCGATCTCTGCAATGTCATAAGCATTTATAATAGCTAAAGCACTTCCCAAGCTGTGTCCTGTTATTGTTATGCTTATTTCCTCATCCGAATATAGTTCAATCAGTCTCTTAACTTCATCTAAAACCTGTTCCCTTGCTGATAACTTGCAGAAGCTGCATTCGTCGTCTTTGCTCGTGTAGATGTCTAAGAATCCTGCTTCAACTTTTATGGTCGGGTCACGGGCTCATGGCTAGGAATCTTATGGTAGCTAGTTGGTTTTTGGAAGTCCATAAAATTTGCTATCTTTTCAAGATTTGGCACTGTGCCACGCCAAGCAATCGTTATGTCACGACGCCCTAAATGTGCTGAATATCCGTCGTTCGACACCGCAACATAGCCAATCCGATTTGCTTTTTGACTCCATCCATCAGGCCAAAAGGGTACTTTGAAAAAAACTTGGGACATCAATATGGTACATGGAATAAATATAGCTTGTCACATCATAACCGTGATTTGATGACCATCCAAGACTCCGGAAAAATAATCCCTGATCAATTTTACAGCTACCACAGAATTTAGAATCTTGATCCAAATCGAATGCATCATAACATGCTTGTGCAATATCACCATAACGTATTAATTAGCTCTGCTCATAATAGGGGATCGATAGAATCAAGAATCCCTTCCCAATCATTTCGTCCATGAATCTCTCCATTTGTCTGCTAAGTTTGCCTCTCCGTCATCGTAAACTTGGTTTTTCTTGAAGTTCTTTATCTCTGATATAGTAAACGACCAGTCTTTCTTTGATACAACCTTGCTTCTCAAAGAGTGATTTCTACTATTAACTCTTTTCGCGGGCTCAGGAGAACTTAGTGGCTGGATTAGGATTCTTGCACAGAATTATTTTGGCTTTTGTTCATTTGAGAACAAAGATATCCTGGAATGACTGAGATATGATCATTGTGGTTTGTAGCTACAATATTTATTGTGTTTGGATTAATAATAAGAAGAATTGAACTTAGGCTGGTTGAGAAAAGATGTGGGTTTTCAGCCTGCTGGTTTAATGACTTTATATTACTTTAAATCTGTTTAAGTCTTACCTTTTTTTATTCTCTGAAATTCTATTGAACATTCATTGCCATTTTTGTTTGACTTTTTAAAGTTGACATTATAATTTGGAGTTTGCTAGATCCTTTCTATAATTTCATTATGTTGGAATTAATATCATTGTCTTTAAGGTGATGATTTTATTTTGGTAGTTTAGTAGGCATGGTTCCAGTTACATTAGAGAAAAAAATTGTTGGCTATTAAGTTAATAACAAGTCTCTTTTTTTTTTTAAAGTTAGTCCCATTGACTGGATAGATAGAAAAAATAAATGACGTTCGCTAATATCAACCACAATCAGAAGCAATAGTTATATATTATTACACTTAATGGTGGCAACAGCTAAAAGTCTTCAATAGACTTTAGAGATTACATATTATAAAAAGACCATATTAGAGATTCATGAAGATTAAATCCTTGGGTGAAGTTGACTATTTCCTGTTAAATGGTAGAATTCAGCTATATATATGTTCATATTTGTAGTTTCAATTGGTCGCAATGGACATAAACTACTGTTAAGCGGTCAATAGAAAATGTGTTTGGCATGGAGGGAAATTTTCCGGAAAATGTTCCAATTTGTCCTGTTTGGATGGTTAAAATGTTTTGAAAATCTGCTACATCAGGTAAGCTATTGTTATGTTTGGTAAATATGAAAATAATGCCTATATGTTTGGTAATAATTATACAGTTCTAATCGAACTTTAAAAAACAATCCCATTGGTCCCCTCCATTTAAATGTGTATGGCCATGCATCTTCCGAGGATTAACGTTTGGAACCTCACTTCTATTTCTCAATCAAAATCTTCTTGTTCTTAGCTTTGGGACATCATTGTGTTGAGGGAGGTTTAGCCTAGACCTAAACATTTTTGCAATAGAAATACTTCTTAGATAGAGCTTCAAGCAAATTAAAGGGGAAGGCCTTCTGTCGCCGCAATGAATCACTTAGTCGAAATAAGTGACTAACTAGACTGAATTCTAAACGGAATGAGCCTCAAACATGAAATCCAGCCTCAAACATGAAATCCTCAATGGGTTGTTAATAAAACAATGTGTTCTTAGAAGTGTCAGAAACATTTCAGTGGAACAGGTGAAGAACATCGACTAGCTACACACTTACATTTGAAATCTCTAATTAAGCACGGAAACTCTAACTTGCAAAGCTTTACAGTAATAGCAACTGAAAGTTTGCCAAAGAATTGCTGGAGCTAGGGATGTACAAAGAAAACCGACAAACAACATCAAACCGACAATCGGATTCAACCCAAGAAAAAAGAGCCCGACTAGTGGTTTGCTTTGTCTTGGTTTGGTATTGGAAATAAAAACCCCATCATAATTGGTTTGGTTTGGTTTTAAGTAAAAAGGTCAAACTGAACAAAACCAACCCGACATTACACGCATACAACTTTTTTAAATATTTTATATAAAAAAAAATTTATTTGTAATGTGATTTACAATATCTTTTTAAAAAATTTCATTGTTTTTGTCTTTTATAGCCCACAGATGTTAGCAACTCAACTAAAGTCTAAATCAAAACCAAATCCATTCTAATGCTACCAAAAGAAATACAATTCTAATGCTAGGAATAACAATAATATTGGATATTTATTTCTTAGTTTTTCATTGGTTTAGTTAGTGTAAAATATATAATTTTAATTTTGTTTTTCTTTAATATTTAGTCGTAATTAATACTACTTACTAGTCGTACTTATTTTAGCATGACCTAGTACCTTTAATTTTGATCATTTTCATTATGGCTAAGCGATTTTGTTATATTTTTTGTTGCATATTTCAGTACAATGTCATCACTCATCTTACATTTTGTATTATTTTCTTACGAAATACCTTAATTAGATAGTTGTATCTTACTAGAACTAAAAAAATATTTGAAGCACAAGTTTTATGTTTTGTATGAAGACTTTACCCGAAAAAACCCGAAGTTGAAAAACCCGACTTTTATTGATTTAATTTGTAAATTTAAAAACCCTACATAATTAGGTTGGGTTGGTATTTAAAAAACCCGAACCAACCCGATCCATGTACACCCCTAACTGGAGCATCACAAATAACAATTGTAGAAGATTTGACCATCAGCCAAAAAATTAATACTAATATTAATTGTTACATGTTTCTAAATAGGCAATACCACTTGACAAGGGATACAATTACAGTAGTCAACCCATTAGGTCAAGTGAGAAATTGGGTTGGGTTTAGGGTGTGCTGGATACTAAATAAATTCAAGTATTGATTTAAATATTTAAATTTTTTTTAAAACCTGTCACGTCATTAAATATGTACCGAAAATTTATATTTTCGCATCATAATATTTTACGAGTTATGTCCCTCGCGCTTAAAGAACTAAGCTCTGCTAGGCTCAATTGTTAAGAGCAAAAATTAAAGACTAACCCATTAAGGTCAAACCGTGCAATTTCTTCGACAGGTGTAAAAATGATGGATCCGACCTATTCTGATTGAGCACAAAGCCTGAGCGGATTGCTCTTCATTTGGGGTGATCATTAATTTTTGCCCTTTAAATTGGTGGTATTTAAGTTTCGCCCTTTGCTTAATACCCCGAGGTTGTGGGTTCGAACCCTAGCTTAGTAAAAAGAAAAAAGAAAAAAAATTGCAAGGCAGAACTTGAGCGCTTACGAAGCGGCGTAATGGCAGATTACGCCTTAAGGCGAAATTTGGTGCCGCGCTTTAAGCAATGCAACACCTCGGACCTTTAACTTAAGCTTTGACCATGATTCTAGACTCAGAAAAGAAATCAAGCAGAAGAGTTGGAGTTGGAAATTTGGAAATTTGCAGGTAAAGTGCGGGCCGTACTTCAAAGTACGGGATCCAAGTGTAAGACGTACTTCTGTCCCGTAGTTCGCCAGGAAAAATTAGTTACTCACTGGAATTTGACATTCCAAGTACGAGCCACAAGGCGCAGCCCGTACTTCAAAGTACGGGACGTACTTGGTGCTCGTACTTCGTCCGCTTCTGTGAACAGTATAAATACACAGACTCAGCTTTATTTTCTTATTTTCAAGTTCCCGAACCCTAGAACGACATGCTCTTCTTCTTCATTACCAAGAATACTAAGGTAAGCAATCTTAACCTATTACAAGTGGATTCTAACATATATTTATGAACATTAAGCAAGAATTCATTGTTCTTAACCTAGAGTTTTCAAGAAAACCCATCTAAAGGGTTCAAGACTTAGGCTTTTGGGATTCTTCTCAAAGTTCAGACCTTTCTTGCAAATTTTGGAGCATATACAGGTATGTGAGGCTAACTATCTACGTTAGGGAATGTTTATGATTCTCCTTCTCCCTGAGCCTCATTCTTCATACTTATCAGTAAATTGACTCAGAATACAGTTTAGCCCTAGTTTTTTGAATAGTTATAGAACTGCTATCTTCGAGGGTTATAGTTTCATAATTCGTTCATGGTGATCATTTTAAATATCATGAACTCAGTACGTAATCGTCATAGACTTGTGTATTGATATCGCATGAGTCTCAGTCAGTGTGTAAACAGTTATTGGCTTAAGTTCAATAATCAGAAACAGTTATCATGCTATCAGTTATATCTCAGTCTCAGTATCATGAATTGTTTAATGTTGAACACGTGTATCTGTATTTTTGGGCCCTAGGCCACAGTTTATACATGCGTATTGCTTAGGCGTGAGGCCACAGTATTGTGCACATTTATTTGGGCCCTAGGCCACAGTTTATATTTACAGTTATACAGGTGGTTCTTCATTTCGAACAGGAAGCACTTCAGATCCTTACCTCCCTGTTTAGTTCAGTTTACAGTTATCAGTTTCTGTTTCTGTTTCAGTATTTATATTTCCTTTTTTCAGTTGCTTTACATATCAATACAATTCAAATGTGCTGATGTCTCTTTTTTATTGCTTGAGGGCCTGCATCACGACTTACAAGTCGATGATCCAGCTAGGACTTGCTCGTATCGGTACTGGTGAGCCTCGGTTCTGTCACGCCTTGCGAGCCCCAGTTCCTCGGGGGCGTTATCCTGCTTTCAGTCTTCCAATTTTAGATAGTTATCCTTTCAGTATTCCTTAGAGGCTTCATAGACATAGTCCAGTCAGTCAGATATTAGCAGATTTTGATGTGTTAGCCTTGATGGCATTTATTTCAGATGTTCTATACTTAAACAGTAAGTCCGCATTTAATATATTTCAGTCAGTCTTTTAGTAAATCAGCATGTGTTAGTCATATTTTCTTATTATTGCATGTTTTGATATCACATGTTGATTCAGCCAGCCTATGGGTTCGCTCGGTCACATGCAGTTAGGTACCGAGTGTCGTGTTACGCCCATGCCATGGTTCGGGGCGTGACAGGCAAATTCTACCTGAAGGGCAAAAGTTAAAGACCACCATTTTGAGGAGCAAAAATTAAAGACCACCCCCAGCGAAGGACAATCCTGCAAATTGCCCTATTTTTTTGCACGGATTGCCCTTCATTTGGGGTGGTCTTTAATTTTTTCCCTTCAAATTAGTGGTCATTAGATTTTGCCCTTCGCCTAATACTCCGAGGTTGTGGGTCCGAACGCCAGCTCAGTAAAAAAAAAATCGCAAGGCAGAAATTTGCAAATTCTATCCATGGCAAATTCTGCCTGAAGGGAAAAAGTTAAAGACTGCCATTTTGAGGGACAAAAATTAAAGACCACCCTCAGCGAAGGATAATCCTGCTAATTGCCCAATCCTTCATCTTAACTGTTAACTTGGGCTTGAGAGTTGCAGCTTCAGTCCATAAGCTAATCAAAACTAAGAGTTGCAGGTCCCTTTCTGAGGTCCCACGTGATCAAAAATGTCATTTTTTTGTTGATTTCCAACCCAAAAGTCAATATTTTTGGTATATTGAAGTCTAGGAACAAGTTTCTTCGCAATAAAGCGGCGCATAATTCAATTCAAAAACTCAAAATCAAAGCTTCAATCTAGGTATTTTACTACGATTTTTTATTACATTATTAACCTAAGCATTACTATTGTGCGAATATGGAAAAAAAAAAAAACTTTTACACACTTTTTTTGTGCGCAAAAGGGCTGTTTTCAGCCCCTTTTTTCATTTTTTTTAATTTGTTTATTTGTTTTTAATTTGTTAATTGTTTATTTAGTATTTGGTAATTGTTAGATTAGTTATTTCAATTGTTAGACTAGCTAATTATTTATTTAGTTTTTGTCAAGCCAATTGTTTATTTGTTAATAATTCGTTAATTATTTGATTACATAGTTAATTTTTTATTTGTTTATTTGGTAACAGCCGAAAATCTTGAAAGTGGTTAGAGATTTTTTTTTTTTCTGGAGCTGGGTGGTTCCCCTTAAAAAAAAGTGGTTAGGGATTCGATTTTAAAAATATTGTATTAAAGTCAAGAAGATTTAGGTTTCGGGTGATTTAATTAATTGTACACTTCTAGAAAGTGTTTTTACTAAAATACTTAATAAATTATGTATTGTTTAAATAATCAGTGTGATTTCACTTATTTTGTGAATTCAAATTAGTTGGGTAATGAATAATGATCACTATCAGGTTTGATCCCAAGAAATATTTTGGTAACGGGTTTTCTCCGGTACCAAAAATGGGCATTACACAAATTCGTGATTGCTGCATAACTTCTATCTTTTCTGTAGATTTCCATTTCACTTCAGAATACTGCTCCCTCAGTCATAAAATAAGTGCCGCTTTAGTAGGAAAAAATTGTCCCAAATAGGTGTTGCTTTAAGATAAAAACCAGTACTCCCTACGTCCATTTTACATGTATATTAAAAATAGTTGTCTATATTTACTTGTTCGGTTTGGAAAACCAAGAGATAATTTATCATTTGTTCCTATTTTATCTTTATTATTAATTATTGGGTTGAAACTTCAAGGAATTGTTAGTGATTGCACAATTTTTTAAAGTATACTTAATTGATTTTAATCATTAGATGACTTGGTAATAATTAGGGGTGATGTAGTAAAATTGTCATTTTATTTAAGGCTCTATAAAGGGTGTGTCGAGTTAATATACAAAAAGTAAAAATGGACGGAGAGAGTAATTGTTTTTAACTATACACTTATATTAAAGAACTACTTATTGTTAATGGTGTTCAGTTCTCAAGAAGCATCTAATAAATAGGGTAACTAAGTAAACTATAGCTTGTATTTATTGTTTTTCTTAATGGGCGTGAAATGAATTAAAACAATAATTATTTGGGACGGAGGGAGTAACAGAAGAAGAATCTCTGCTTTTTTCTTGTAATCAATGAACGAACTTGTAAAGATAATCAGTAATAGAAACACTCATTCGCTTGCTAGCTAGTATGACAAGGAATCATTCCCAAAAACAAAAGTGCTTGCTTAAAAATAGGAATTTGCCCATGGATACATTAATTCAAAGGAGTAAGTTCCAAGGTAAAAAACACTGAAGAGAGGGTACTTTTATGATTTTATCCATTGTTATGGTGATTGGGAAGACTCAACTTCTAGAAGTGATGATGTAATTAGAGGCGGATCCAGGATTTAATTGATTGATTGGAGTTCAAAATTCTACCACAATCTATTATTTTTAGGTGGATTTTTTTAAAATACACACACGGTATGAGCAGAGGCCGAGATAAGACTTTGAGTTTATGCTTTTCTGAATTCTAGAAAAGCCAGCTTAATGGGTTCAGGATAAATGATTTACACGTATTAAGTGAACTTTTAAACACAAATACAAAGTTTGGGCCGCTGAGGTGGAGCTAAAGACTTTGAATTTATGGGTTTTGAATTCTAAAAAAGTGCATAATGGGTTCATAAACTATTTATACATATTAAGTGAACACTTTTAAAAACAAATACCGTGCATATTAAGTGAACTTTCAAACAAATACAAAGCTTGGACTAAAGCTACTGGTTCTGCCGAACTCGTAGACAGGTTTGTAGCTCCGCCCTGGCTATGAACTAAAGCTGAAACCCATAAATTCTAAACTACATCTACCCTTGACGGTGTTCATCTTCTCCATGGGAATGATTCTCGAGACAACGTTGTTGATGATCGATCATCCATTGTCCTTTGAGGTTCTTAATATACTTTCTGTAGTCTTCCCACCATTTTGGTGGAACCAACTGTTGGTAATAAAATAGACCCGCAAAAATAATATTCACGGTATTAGTGATAAACGCGGAACACTAATTTATGGTTAAATCAGCAAGAATAAAATGCAGCAATAATGACACCAAGGTTTTACGTGGAAACCCTTTTCCGAATAAGGGAAAAACCACGGCCAAAGCTTGGTGATATCACTATAGTAAGGAATTTTACACTTTGTAGTCACGAGTATAAATACTCCAAAGACCGCTACACACTCAAAAAGAAAAAACACTCTTTTGATTTTTTCCCACCTCACTACAATATCACTCACACTCTATTTTTCTTCACAGACTATTTTCTTACACAGTCTATGGTATACCTCACTTTGCTCTCTACAATTTTTTCTCTCCTTTTTTTTTGGTGTGTTTAAAGATGATGGAGAGCTTGCTATTTATAGGGATGAAATGTGCCATTTTTCATCCTTGCATTTAATTTGGTTGTTGCCAAATTCAACTTTTGCAACTATTTTTGACAAAAGTTGCAATTTGGTTGTTGCCAAATTCAACTTTTGCAACTATTGTTGACAAAAGTTGCAATTTGTTGGTGCCAAATTCAACTTTTGCAACTATATTTGACAAAACTTGCAACTTGGCTTGTGCCAAATTCTTTCTTTGCAATCATGGGGATGGACTCCACAAATCTCCCCTCCGGACCCATTCAACCGAAGGAGGCATCTCCGTCTTCTCGATAGAGTTAATGCCGACAAGTTCTTTGCACAATTCGAACTTGTCTCCGGGAATCACCTTGGTTAACATATCTCAGGATTTTCACTCGTGTGAATCTTCTTGACTCCGGAACAATTCGTTCTCTACCGATCACGAATCCAATGATATCCGACGTCGATGTGCTTTGTTCTCGCATGGTACATGGAGTTTTTGCTCAAGTCTATTGCACTCCGACGTCACAATAGACAACATACTCCATTTGTCTTTGCAATCCAAGTTCTTGAAGGAATCTCTTGAGCCATATCATCTCTTTGCCAGCTTCAGTAGCCGCAATATACTCCGCTTCTCATTGTAGACAGTGCGACACACTTCTGCAACTTCGACTGCCATGATATAGCTCCCCCTGAAAAAGTAAACAGATATCCAGTAGTGGATTTTCTGTTATCAAGGTCACCTCGCCATATCGAATCAGATAGCCCTTCAAAATTGGATTTGATCCTCCAAAACACAAGCATTCATCCGAGCTTCCTCTTCGATACCCGAGTATCCACTTCACGCCTTCCCAATGCTCTTTCCCCGGATTTTCGAGAAATGCGCTAACAATACCGACCGTACGAGCAATATCTGGTCGAGTGCATACCATTGCATACATCAAACTTCCGACGGCAGAGGAATAAGGAATCTTGGCCATTCTCTCTTTTTCCTCCGTTGTTGTAGGACACATTTCTTTGCTCAGTTTCAGATGACCAGGAAGAGGTGTGCTAACCCACTTAGCACTCTTCATATTGAAGCGCTCCAAAGACACGTTCTATGTACTTTTTCTGCGACAAATAAAGCTTCTTTTCATCTCTCGAATGAGTAATTCTCATGCCCAAAATCTGCTTAGCATAACCCAAGTCTTTCATTGCAAAAGACTTACTCAACTGTTTCTTCAACTCATCAATCTTGGAAGCATTCCTGCCTACAATCAACATATCATCCATATATAGTAGAAGGATGATAAAGTCATCATCAGAAAATCTTTGTACAAACACACAGTGATCCAAGAAGTCTTCGTAGCCTTGCTCCCCATAACAGATTCAAACTTCTTGTACCATCGTCGGGAGCTTCGTCTTCAATCCATATAGACTCTTCTTAAGTTTGCATACAAGATTTCCTTTACCTTTTGCCTTGAAGCCCTCAGGTTGTTCCATATAAATCTCCTCTTCTAAGTCACCGTGAAGAAAAGCAGTCTTCACATCCATCTGCTCAATCTCCAAATCAAGACTAGCAGTCAAACCAAGAACTGTCCGAATGGAGGACATTTTCACGACAGAGAAAATATTTCGTCAAAGTCAATACCTTTCCTTTGACCAAATCCCTTAACAACCAATCTAGCTTTGTATCCGGGCTTCAAGTCGTGTTCTTCGCTTTAACTTTGAACACCCATTTGTTCTTCAAAGCTCTCATGCCCTTAGGCAATTTCACCAACTCATAAGTATGGTTCTCACGCAGAGATTTCATCTCATCTTGCATGGCTTCAATCCATTGATCCTTGTGCTCATCTTCCATGGCCTCCTCATAACATTCAGGTTCTCCCCCATCAAATGAGTAATACATACTCATTAGGTGAATAACGGAAAGAAGGAACATGCTTTGTCTAGTAGACCTTCTAAGGGAATATCCGAGTCATCCACGACTTCATGAGTAGCATCTACCTCATCAATAGCAAGATCATTATCATCATCAACATGCTTTGATCCGGGACATGATTCGGGCATCACCATCGTCATCGAGCCCACCAACGTCATCAACATTTGTATGAGGGACTTGATCAAGATTAACTAAACCTTCAGAACTTGAAGATTTTATCTTCTCCGCTTTGTTAATATCTTCAATGGTTTGATCCTCTACGAAGATAACATCACGACTTCTCACGGCCTTCTTCTCAATTGGATCATATAGCCTGTAACCAAACTCATCAAGGCCATAACCAATGAAGATGCACTGCCGCCTTGTCTTGGCAAATTTTGACCTCTCATCTTTAGGCACGTACAAAAGCTTTGCAACCAAACACTTTCAAGTGGTCATAGGAAACATCTTGCCATACCAAACTCTGTTTGGAACATCACTTTGCAAAGCAACCGCAAGGGATAGATTAATAACATGTGCGGCGGTCAACAATGCCTCACCCCAAAAGGAATTCGGAACTTTGCTTCGAAAGCAAACATCTAACTCTTTCCATCAAGGTCCCGTTCATCCTCTCTCGCTAAACCATTAAGCTGAGGAGTCTTATGAGGAGTCTTCTGGTGTCTGATACCCTGTTGCTTGCAGTATTCGTCAAACGGTACACAATATTCACCACCGTTATCGGTACGAATACACTTTAGCTTCTTTCCAGTTTCTCTTTCAACTGAGGCCTGAAACTGCTTAAAGACACCTAACACTTGGTCTTTAGTCTTTAAGACGTAGACCCAAAGTTTCCTTGAGCAATCATCAATAAAGGTAGCGAAGTAAAGTGCACCACCCAAAGTCCTTGTCTTCATTGGACCACATAAATGCGAATGCACCAACTCAAGCAACTCGTCTTTCTTGAAGGAGGATGAGACTTGAAAGAAACTCTATTTTGTTTTCCGACCAAGCAAAGCTCACACTTTTCTAATTTAGCACTTTCGAAATTTGACAATAATTTCTTTTTGGCTAGAACATTTAGTCCTTTCTCACTAATGTGGCTAAGCCTCTTATGCCATAATGTTGAAGAGCTATTGCTCTCAATTGCATTCACTATATCAACACAGGTAGAGGCCGTAGTCCAGTATAGACCACGACGCTTTTCGCCCCGAGCCACAATCATGGAACCCTTAGTGAGCTTCCACTTTCCAGCACCATTGGTACTGACATATCCCTCATCATCCAAAACACCGACAGAGATCAAGTGCAAACGAACATCAGGTGCATGTTTTACATTGTTAAAACTAGTTTAGTTCCAATGCTAGTTTCCAAACAAATCGTTCCAACACCACCACCTAGATACGGCCTCATTACCCATACTCAAAGTTCCAAAGTCACCCGCAATGAGATAGGATGAGAAAAATTCCTTCCTTGATGTCACATGAGATGTTAGTTTATTTTAAAGCATCTATAAGTAAGTCATACCCTATTTTAATCGGGGTCAAAATAGTTTACAACATTCCTTGTAAAAATACTTTTTGAGAGTTAATTAAAGTTAGGAGTCGCCACCTAATTATTTATGGTGAATTAGGGCACCTAAAGTTTATTTAAATTTATTATCTAAAGTTAGTTTATTTTAAAGTCTACGAAACCAAGTGATATCTGAGTAAGGGTTCAACTAATCTAGAGGAAAGGTATTAGGCATCCTCTAAATTCCATTAATAATGGTTAACCTACCGGACTTAAATTTAATTAGGCTAAGTGTAAATATAATGTTATAGAAAAGAAAATAGCTTTACAAGCATTGCTAAAGTTATAAATAAAATATGATAATGTTATTTAAAATAAAACTTGTAGAAAATATAATAATTTACATATAAGTAATAGCTTTTGAGATGAGATTTTAGTAGTTTTGAACTTTGGATAAACTATATTATATGAATATAACAATGTAGAAAAATTTAGGTGTATAAATAGGATTCAAAAAAGAAGTGAGTTTTCTTTTACCTTTTTGTTATTTTATTAACCATGCTTAGCTAAAAGTCTACGTGATTGATTCACTACCTTAGCAAGCATCAGAACTTTTCTTTCAATTCTTTAACATATGATGGGTTAATATGGACGACCACAGAACAAGTTCAGATTTCAGGTTTCATCAACTAAAGAGAAATGAAATTAAAAAGAACAGAAGGACTGATTTTTCAACTGAAGACGAGGACAGATTCAAATGAGAACAGGAAAATGAAACTAAACACCTACGCGTTTGAAGGCTAAACCATATAATCTAACAGCCCACACTAAATCATTTTGAACAGATGAAAAAAAAAAAAAAAAAACTAAAGCTGTAAATGATTCATGCTTCTCATACTGCAATTACATAATATTAAGACGCTTATAAAATCAAATCGACCAAACCATGTCGCACTTTAAACAAGCGGCAAACAAAGCTTAAAATTAATTGGAAACCATCAAGATAGCAACAGAACTCTGAATTTTATACGGGCAGAAAACAACAGCAACTTAACACGTGATTTCTAAAAATGAATTTAATCCAAACAACGCAGGTATCGACAAGAGGAATGCTCGATATCTACTTTCACAATACGTCATCATAACAGATGTCCGAATATCAACAAGCGACATTAACATATTCCGGAGGCATGATTTTACACTAAAGACTCAAATTCATGTTTTTATTTCAAATAGGCAGATTCATTCGTGAAAATGAAGAAAAACAGAGAAAAGGTTAAAGTCTAAAATTCACCGACCTGTTGTGGGTGCAGTGAAGTGGGTCTCGAGATCTCGGATTTACGCTCGAACGGCAGTCAAATCAGATCGGAACAGACCAAAATAATTTGTGTCGAGAAATGTTCAAGAATAAAAGGTAATTGATCAAAGTGTATCAAATTTTGAGGGTAAGCTATAGACTAAAACAAATCTCTGAAAAGTGTGAGTATCTTAGGGGCGTTTTGCTATCCGAAAAAAAAACTCAGGAATGGAAAATAGAAAATTTTGAATCTCCTCCTTTCCCAAAAAAAAACCTCCCCTTCGGCTAAGGGCTTAAGATGATATTTATAGGTGAAAATTAGGGTTTTGATTTGTTTGAATCTTTGGGCGGGATTTGCAGTTGGAGTTTGAAAATCTAGTCAACACTCATTTAACGTTTTGGACTGACTCGTAGACCTTCACGTGATTTGCTTCAGAAATTTCCCGAAATGTCGAGACCCTTTTCTGATTTTTGAAGGTTAACTTATTTGAAACCAGAAAAGAAATGGCTTTCTCTGTCCATTGACAGAGAACTCAGACGAAGCAGACCTGGAAACTCTTTTGTGGAGAAAATGGAAAGATACCTCTGTGAAGGTTAAAGGGAGGTCAGTATTTAGCTGAGAATGGATGAGGGAGAGAGGCGGCGTGAGGGATAGAGAGACGAAGATGAGAAGAGAGAGAGGGTGGAGGTGCGGCTGAAAGAGGAGAAGGAGAAAGAGATTAGGGATTAGGAAATAAAGATTGGGCCGGGTCGGGTGGAAACGGGAATGGGCTGGTCCGGTATTAGAATTGGACTGATCCGTTTGGGTCATTTGTTTGGTCCGAAAATGTGGCCCTTTCTTCTTTCAATTAATTCCTTTTTGGGTTCCTAATTTGACAACTAGTATAATATATACGATGTAAAGACAAATAGTAATTAGTATGTGTAAAGTAAAGTTAATTTAACGCGTACAAATCCTAAAATAAAACGACGACGAATCATTTAAAATTTGTAATAAAGTAATGTTGATATAAAATAGTGAAGATGAAAGTAATGATATTAATAGCAGTAAAAATAGTAGCGAAAATATTTAGATTTAATTAATTTAAAATCCCAAGGAAATAAAATGTGAATAAAGGAGGGACGAAATTGGGTGTCAACAGGCACCACTGTCCACAACCCAGCTTGACTCATCACAAGCAATATTTATCAGATCCGCATCAAGGACAATAACAAGATCTTCTGTAGTGACAGCGGCAACACAATTGCCATCTTCTTTCTTTTCCTCCTTATCTCTATTCTCCTTTTTCAAAATCCGTGAGAACTTCTTTGTGTGCCCTTTTTTCCCAAAGGATGATAGCACTCAATATCTTTAAGTCGCCTTCGGATTTGCTATCTATGATGCTCTCTATTTTGAGAACCACGATTCTTGCCTCTCCCCACAGTGTCGGTCACCAAGACATCGATGAGGAGGAACCTTGAGATTTTCTTCTCATCTCTTCATTTAAAAGATCGCTTTCTTGGCAAGATCCATAGAGATCACACCATCCGGAGCGAAATTTGATAATAAAGTTCTAATAATTTCCCAAGAACGGGTAGGGAACCAAGTAGAAACAAGCCTTGAATTTCTTCATCAAAGTTAATGCCCATAGCGTATAACTCGGTTCATGATCCCTAAAAAATATTCGGATGATCCGTCATTGCGGAACCATCGTGGTATTTTAAACCCGGATTTGCTTTATCAAAAACATCTTGTTGTTACCGGAGTTTTCCGAGCATACAAACTTTCAAGATGCTCCCATAGGGTCCGAGCATGTGTTTTCCCAGAAATATGGTTCAACACATTATCGTCAACCCACTGTCTAATAAAGCCGCAAACCTGCCGATGCAACAAATTCCACTCGTCATCTGATTTATTATCAGGCTTTTTAGTGGCAAAGACAGGTTGATGAAAATTCTTGACATAGAGCAAATCTTCCATTTTGCCCTTCCAAATGGCATAATTTACGCCACTCAAAGTAACCATTCTACTAGTATTGGCTTCCATCGTTTATCACAAATACAAATACTATTTATTCGGAGACCAAAGTAATTCTTTTCTGATGTGGAAGTTCGGTATCGCGCAACCACGAGCATACTCGACAACCTTGGCTCTGATACCACTTGTTGGTAACAAAATAGACCCGCAAAAATAATATTCACGGTATTAGTGATAAACGCGGAACACTAATTTATGGTTAAATCAGCAAGAATAAAATGCAGCAATAATGACACCAAGGTTTTACGTGGAAACCCTTCTGAATAAGGGAAAAATCACGGTCAAGAGAAGCACGGTGATATCACTATAGTAAGGAATTTTACAACTGTAGTCGCGAGATAAATACTCCAAAGACCGCTACACACACTCAAAAAGAAAAAACACTCTTTTGATTTTTTCCCACCTCACTACAATATCACTCACACTCTATTTTTTCTTCATATACTATTTTTCTTACAGTCTATGGTATACCTCACTTTGCTCTCTACAATTTTTTCTCTCCTTTTTTTTTTTGGTGTGTTTAAAGATGATGGAGAGCTTGCTATTTATAGGGATGAAATGTGCCATTTTTCATCCTTGCATTTAATTTGGTTGTTGTCAAATTCAACTTTGCAACTATTTTTGACAAAAGTTGCAATTTGGTTGTTGCCAAATTCAACTTTTGCAACTACTGTTGACAAAAGTTGCAATTTGGTTGGTGCCAAATTCAACTTTTGCAACTATATTTGACAAAACTTGCAACTTGGCTTGTGCCAAATTCTTTCTTTGCAATCATGGGGATGGACTCCACACCAACAAATCATCCTTCAAGAAATCAGTTGATTTATTAACCAAAGCTAAGTTCCTCCACTTCAGAAGTGAAAATTCTTTCATTTTTCCGTGAAACCTGCTGATATGAAAATACTCTAGTTAATACTGGCATGTCCAATATCAAAATCTTGTGCAACAATTTTGTAGTGGACTCATTAGAAAATGTCATATCTCTGGTGGACACAAAAGTTTGATGATGTCCAGAATATTTAGTTGTCTACGATGACGTGGGAAAATTGAGATAAGTGAACTGCAGAGGCTTTCAAGCTTTTGTGGATCTACCATAAGCTGAGTCTTGAAGCATGATCACTAGAATTATGCTAGATTTGTAAAGAGGGGGTAAGATGTGTACAAATAGGAGTAAAATATAAAAAAATTATGATAATTACAAGGGCAAGATGGGAGGAAGGACAGAGGAATGACGATAGTGAACAGGAATACTATTGATCCTCTTGGGCTAGGTTGGGAATAAAAAAGATACTTCTAGGATGTGTTTGGTTATGAAGGAAAATGTTTTCCTCGAAAATGTGTTTGTTTTCTTACTTATTTTTTGATGTTTGGTAAGTAAGTAGAAAATATTATCTCAAAAGAGCATTTATATATGGAGGTGCAGTGTGTGTGGGGTGGGGGGTATTTGGGGGTTGGGATGAGGTGTTGGGGGATTGAGATGAGACAATCAACCGGGAATGCCAGTTATGAGACGTGTTTTCCCTACTCCATCTGGGAAGATACAGATTTAAAATTTAAACTCTATGGGTTCAACTTTTATGGTTCTTCGTATTGAACACATTATATTTTTAATTTATAGGTTCATATCTACTATTTGTTTTACACATAAATTTCTGCTCCGCATCGAAAGTTTTCGGTTCAAATGAACCCCGTACCTGCATTCGGGAAGTCATTTTCCTGTTTTTTAAGGAACTTGTTTTCCTAGAGAAAATGTTTTTCAAAAATTTTTGACCAACTAAACATTAGTAAATTGGAAAAATTCTACTGACCCGTCGAGTAAATGCAGGTGAATCTCCAAATCGAGGAAGTATGTGAGATCGTGTATTTTCTTTAAGAACGGAGATATCTTGTGATCCAAAATGAGCTTGTCACCAACATGCCGGTAACACATGAAAGGTAAGAAAAATTCTCCAAGTTCTTGAAGTAGTCTTGGGGAATTCTCATTGAATAAACACCCAGGAATTGCTGGAATCGTATCATGAATGTTTACTACTCTTAGCACCTTCACTCCTAATTCTTCAAGCCTTTCTTTGAATCTGATGTTCCCAACTCTTGGCCCGAGAATGAGAAGACACATATAGGGATAAGGCGTCCGTCTTCGCGTACATCTAGTCCAATCTCTGCAATGTCATAAGCATTTATTATAGCTAAAGCACTTCCCAAGCTGTTTCCTGTTATTGTTATACTTATTTCCTCATCCGAGTATTGATCTTTGACTCTCTGAACTGCAGCTAAAACATGTTCCCTTGCCGAGTGGTGGCATAATTTGCAGTCCTCATGTTTTTTCGCGTACATTTTTAAGAATCCAGCTTCAGCTCTAATTTTCTGATTTGGGCTCGGAATCGTATAATCTCTAGTTGGTTTTTGGTAGAACATGAGATCTGCTATCTTCTCAACATCTGTCACTGTTCCACGCCAAGCAATTGTTATGTCTCGACGGCCTAAATAAGCTGAATACTCATCATTTGATATTGCAATATAGCCAATCCAATTTGCTTTATGAGTCCAATCGTTAGGCCGAACGGAATGAATGAGGTGCTTGGAATAAATATAGCTGTCCACATAATAACCAGGTTTCGACCAGCCTATACTCTCGAAAAACAAACTTTTATCAAACCTACAGCTATGATTCAAATCGAATGCAACATAACATGCTTGTGCCATATCTCCATAACGTATCAGCTCAGCTCGTAATAGGGGATCTATAGGATCAAGCATCCCTTCCCAATCATTTTGACCATGGATATCTTTCCATTTGTCAGCTAACATTGCCTTGTATTCTTTCCTCTGTATCTTTGAAATCGGAAATAGGGAGTCATTGTCGGATTCAGCCTTGCATGTGAAAGAGTTTCTACTAGTGACTTCTCTCTTTATTTCGCCATGTAAAAAGAATCTAGTACTAACTGGAATAGCATTCTTGGATAAAATTGTATTTGGCTTCTGTCCATTTGAGAGCAATGTTACCATGGAATAGGAGATGATCATTGTTTTGAGGATCATTATAACATTTATTGCACTTAGGTTGTTTGGAAAAGATGTGCTTCTTGGTCTGCTGGTTTTATGTCTTCATAATATCCCTTAGGATGACTTTATATTCCTCATTAGGTCAGCCTAAGTCTATATTTTTTTGTTCACAGAGATTTTCTTGAACATCCATAGCCATTTCTGCTAGTCTTTGTTTATGTTAACTTGATAGTTTGGAGTCTCCTATATTCCTTTTTTAATATTCTTTGAGGTGAGACATCATTGTCTGAATATGATGCTTCTTTTATTTTTACTATTTTACTGGAGCAACGTTGAGTGTACCAGCTACTATAGATTAACTTAGGTTGCTAGTTGCCATTAAACATCAGCTTAGGCATATTAGTGTTCCTTGAATAATTAAATAAAAAGGATAGGTAATTATCAACCACAATCAGGACATGTTGTCCTGTATTAGTACAAATTGCAGTAACAGCCAAAAGACTTGAAAGTGGTTAGAGATTTGGTTTTGAAAATCTTGTATTGGAAAATCCAAGTTTTTTCAGAAGCCTTATCTAGATTTCCTGAAATAGTAGATTTTTATGATTACATTGGCAATAACTCACAGAAGTATGATAAGATCATAAGAAATAAAATTAGGATCTGTGCGAGATGAAAGTCTCATGCACGGTTTTGAATGAAAGAAAGAAATGTGGAATCCTCTTGTAACAAGAGAAGTGATTATTCTCTTGTTACAATTTGCAGAAAGTTAGAGGAAAGGGAGAAGAAGAAGAGAAGAGAAGATTTAGCTGAATATTTTCTTAATTGCCTCCCTTCATACGTTACGAATACTGACGGATATAAAGAAAATACGGTAATGCGCGTCCCATTCATAACTGAATTGAGGACTATACTGCAATTATTTAATAACTAACTTAAAGGACTTAAAAGCAAACTACTACAAAACACATAACTAGACTTAGGGGACTTAAATGACTTATTTAATACTTAAACTTAATTTATCACAATTATACGATTGTGACACCTCTTTTCAACTCTATCTCTCGTCCAGTCGTCACTTTTCTTTTTGTTACTTGGAAAGTAGGTTCCATAAATTCTATTCAACATCTACCCTTGATGGTGTTCATCTTCTTCAGGGGAATTAGTCTCCAGACGATGTTGTTGGTGATCAAATATCCACTGTCCTTTGAGGTTCTTTGTATTCTTCTGTTTCCCCCCATTTTGGTGGAACCAACAGTTTCATCCTTCAAGAAATCAGTTGATTTATTCACCAAAGCTAAGTTTCTCCCTTCAGAAGCGAAAATCGTTTCCTTTCCCCATGGGACCTGCTCATATGAAAATACTCTAGTTAATATTGGCCATGTCTAATATCAAATTATTTTGTGCAACAATTTTGTAGTGGACTAGAATATGTAATTTCTCTGGTGGACACAAAAGTTTGATGATGTCCAGAATATTTAGTCGTCTACGACGATGAGGGAAAATTAGGATAAGTGAACTGCAGAGGGTTTCAAGCCTTTGTGGATCTACCAATGGTCTTGAAGTATGATCTCAAGAGTTGAGCTAGATTTATAAAGGGGGGGTAAGATGTGTACAAATAGGAGTAAAAATAATAACTTTACGACAATTACAAGGACAAGGAGGGAGGAGGGAGAGAGGAATGACGACAGTGAACAAGATCACCATTGATCCTCTTGGCTAGGTTGGGAGTTAAAAAAATTACTTTTAGAGTGTGTGGGTTGGAAAATATTTTCCTCGAAAATATGTTGTTTTCTTACTTATTTTCTAATGTTTGGTAAGTAAGTAGAAAATATTATTCTAAGCGCATTTATATATGGAGGTGCGGTGTGGGTGGGGTTGACGTTGTGAGTAGGCAGGGGCAGGGCGTGGGATGAGGTGCTGGGGCTAGGGCATGAGACAATCAGTTGTGAATGCCACTTATGAAACTTGATTTCTCTACTCCCACCAGGGAGGTCATTTTCCAGACTTTTAAGGAACTTGTTTTCCTAGACAAATGTTCTCCAAAACATTTTGACCAACTAAACATGAGAAAATTGAAAATATTTTCAAGAAAATGTTTCCTCCATGCCAAACACACCCTTAAAGAACTGGCTCAACTTATAGATGAAAAAAGCGGAGAATTAGGCCAAGAGGTAGATGAAACGTAATATTATGATGACTAGTGAAAGATCTTACCGAAACTTTCACTGGAAAATTTGAGAAGTCTAAAAACTCATTTGAAACCAGAAATATTTGATAAGCTACTAAAGAAATGAGAAGAAAATTCTACTGACCCATCGAGTAAATGCAGGTGAACCTCCAAATCGTGGAAGTATGTGAGATCGTGTATTTTCTTTAAGAACGGAGATATCTTGTGATCCAAAATGAGCTTCTCACCAACATGCCAGTAACACAAAGGTGAGAGAAATTCTCCAAGTAGTCTTGGGGAATTCTCATTGAGAATAAAACCAGGAACTGCTGGAACCTTGTCATGAATATTTACTACTCTTAGAACCTTCACTCCTAATTCTTCAAGTCTTTCTTTGAATCTAATATTCCCAACTCTGGGCCCAGAGAATGAAAAGACACAAACGGGAATAACGCGCGCGTCTTTGTGTACAGCTAGTCCAATCTCTGCAATGTCATAAGCATTTATTATAGCTAAAGCACTTCCCAAGCTGTGTCCTGTTATTGTTATACTTATTTCCTCATCCGAGTATTGATCTTTGACTCTCTGAACTGCAGCTAAAACACGTTCCCTTGCCGAGTGGTGGCATAATTTGCAGTCCTCATGTTTTTTCGCGTACATTTTTAAGAATCCAGCTTCAGCTCTAATTTTCTCATCTGGGCTTGGAATCTTGTAATCTCTAGTTGGTTTTTGGTAGAACATGAGATCTTCTATCTTCTCAGCATCTGTCACTGTTCCACGCCAAGCAATTGTTATGTCTCGACGACCTAAATATGTTGAATACTCATCATTTGATACTGCAATATAGCCGATCCAATTTGCTTTATGACTCCAATTGTTAGGCCAATGGGAATGAATGAGGTACTTGGGAGTAAATATAGCTATCCACATAATAACCATGTTTTGACCAGCCAATACTCTCGAAAAACAAACGTCTATCAAACTTACAGCTATGATCCAAATCGAAAGCATCGTAACATGCTTGCACCATATCTCCATAACGTATCAGCTCAGCTTGTAGTAGGGGATCGATAGGATCAAGCATGCCTTCCCAATCATTTTGACCATGGATATCTTTCCAGTTATCAGCTAATATTGCCTTGGAATCTTTAGCCATTGCCATCTCATCATCATCAGGAAATTTGTTTCCCTTCCTCTGTAGCTTTGAAATCGGAAACAGGGAGTTATTCTCAGATTCAACCTTGCATTTGAAAGAGTTTCTACTTGTAACTTCTCTCTTTCCTTGCCCAGAGAAAAAGAATCTAGTACTAACTGGAACAGCATTCTTGGAAAAAATTGTATTTGGCTTCTGTCCATTTGAGAACAAAGTTATCCTGGAATAGGAGATGATCATTGTTTCGGGGATCGGTATAAGAATTGCACTTAGGTTGTTTGAAAAAGATGTGTTTCTTTGCTTGCTGGTTTTATGACTTCATAATAGTCATTAGGATGACTTAATATTACTCAATAGGTCAGCCTAAGTCTAATTTTTTAATTCACAGGGAATCTCTTGAACATGCATAGCCATTTCTTCTAGTCTTGTTTATGCTGACTTGACAATTTGGAGTCTCCTACGTTCCTTATTTAATATTCTTTGAGGTGGGACACCATAGTCTGAATATGATGCTTCTTTTTGTTTTACTAGTTTACTGGAGCATCGTTGAATGTTCCAGCTACTCTAGAGATTAATTTAGGTTGCTGGTTGGCATTTAACTAACATCAGCTTAGACATATTAGTGTTCCTTGAATAATTTTAGAAAGGGTGGGTAATTATCAACCACAATCAGGAGGACCTATTGTCCTGTATTAGTACAATGCAGTAACAACCGAAAGTCTTGAAAGTGGTTAGAGATACGGTTTTGAAAATCTTATATTGGAAAATCCAAGTTTTTCAGAAGCCTTATCTAGATTTCCTGAAATATTAGATTTTTATGATTACATTGGCAATAACTCAAAAAAGTATGATAAGATCATAAGAAATGCCTAACTGCTAAACTTTAGGAGCCATGTAAGATGACAGTCTCATGCATGGTTTTGAATGAGAGAAAGAAGTGGGGAGTCCTCTTTCGACTCTGATTCTCCTATTCCAGTCGTCGCTTTTCTTTTTGTTACTTTGAAAGTACGTGATGGTTTACATCTTCTTGAGACAACGTTACTGATGATCAATCATCCACTATCCGTTATGGTGCTCAATAAGCTTTCTATATTTTGTTTGCAACCAGTGTGGTGGAACAGAGAAATCATCCTTCAAAAAGTCATGTTTTGTTCACCAAAGCTTTATCTCTATTACTTGAAAGCCAATATCTTCTCCCTTTCCCATGAACAGAGCCAGCTCAAGGGCCAAGCGGATAAAGCGACCGCTTTAGGCCCCCGAATATTTTAGGCCCCATATTAATTAAGTAGTATATTTGTTGAACAGTGAAAAAGTCCTCCATCAAGCTAAAAAAAAAAAGTTTTGGTGTTGGATACTCTTAATGGGTGAGGCCTTTGCGAAACCCATGCGGGCTTGGCCCAAAGCGGACAATATCACACCATGTTAAGAGTATCTTTGAGCCGTTTTAGCCCAACAACTGATATCAGAGCCAATGGTTGACGGAACGATTATGAAGATGTCGGAGTGTGGCGTGGGCCCGGCTTAGTTCCTTTGCCCGTCTATGGGTCAGTTTATGACGATGTAGGTGGCACACAGACATGTTGAATCTTTGACCCGTTGGGTGTGCGAATAAAGTACCACATTGGTAGCTGAAAAGAAAAAAAGAGCTACTTATAAGGTGTTGGATACTCTTAATGATGTGAGGCCTTTTAGGGAAAACCTTTTGGCCAGGCCAATATCACATATTAATTTTGGACCATTTAGGCCAACAATATTAAAAGTTAGTCTTATGTAAATATTTTGAAAAAATCTAGTAAAGGGTATAAGATCTATAGAACTATTTGTTATGTAATTTAAAATTTATTTATATATATTTGAGGTAATTTACATATATAATCCTAATTATTGTTTTTTTTTTTTTCTATTCTCATAAAAAAAACATATGTATTTTAATACTCTCTTTTCTTCCTTCTAGTAAACTATTTATTCTCACGAAAACAAGGGTAAAACTAAATCAAATTGCACTCTTTTTTATGTTTTCTCGGGTTGTCATGCATAGCAGTAAGCAGATAGAAGTCCTTAAATTTTGGTATAATATCAAGTTATCAAATTCCGGAATTAGGTTCTATTGTTCTAATAACTTGCTGTTTTTTAATTTCTTTTCTTTTTAATTTAAAATTTTTTAGTACTTGCATTTCAATTTATGTGACACACTTTGTTTATTAGTCCGTCAAGAAATAACAACTAACAACGTTGCATTTAAAAAGCTAGAAAAGTACACATCAAATGGTATATGCATGTTTTAAAAAAATAAAAAATAAAATAAAGCCTCATACTGAAATTTGGCTTTAGGCCACCAATTAAGTTGAGCCGCCCCTGCCTATGAAACCTGCAACTCATGTAAAGAACATATAATAGTTAGTCATAGGCCTCGGCATTTGATATTCAGATTTTTATGCAACAATATTGTAGAGGCCTCAATGAAGCATGACATTGAGCCCCAGGTCTTAGGTCTAGTGATAAGAGCACACATGTGATGTATGGATTAGCCGCGCGTCACAAGTTCAAACCTGTTCTAGACAAAAAACTTGATATTTAAGTGAAGAAGGATCAATGAACGTGTTCGTTATCCCATCGACCTTCAAATCGTGTGTGAGCTGGCTCTCGGGAATTTCTCGGTTATCCGAAAAGAGGAAAAGAAATATATCATGAACTTTGATAGAATATGAGAAGAAGTTCTTAATATCAAGACTAGTTGATAAGCTTAGATAGAACTTAAATAAGGAAGTTATAGTTATCTTTACCTCAAAAAAAAAAAAAAAAAAAGTTATACTAACCCATCAAGTAAATGCAGGTGAACCTCCAAATTGTGGAAATATGTGACATTGTGTATATCTTTTAAGAAAGGTGATGTCTTGTGATCCAAAACAAGCTTCTTTCCAACATGCAAATAACACCACGGTAAGAACAATTCACCAATTCTTTGAACTAGTGTTGGAACATTCTCATTGAGAAAAACACCAGGAAGTGCTGGAACTTTATCATGCTTATTTACAATTCTTAGCACCTTCACTCCTAGTCCTTCAAGCCTTTCTTTAAATCTAATGTTCCCAACTCTTGGCCCTGAGGATGAGAAGACACATTAGGGATAACGTGCCCGTCTTCGCGTACATCTAGTCCAATCTCTGCAATGTCATAAGCATTTATAATAGCTAAAGCACTTCCCAAGCTGTGTCCTGTTATTGTTATGCTTATTTCCTCATCCGAATATAGTTCAATCAGTCTCTTAACTTCATCTAAAACCTATTCCGTTGCTGATAACTTGCAGAAGTTGCATTCGTCGTCTTTGCTCGTGTAGATGTCTAAGAATCCTTCTTCGACTTTTATGGTCGGGTCACGGCTAGGAATCTTGTGATAGTCAATCAGTCTCTTAACTTCATCTAAAACCTATTCCCTTGCTGATAACTTGCAGAAGTTGCATTCGTCGTCTCTGCTCGTGTAGATGTCTAAGAATCCTGCTTCAACTTTTATGGTCGGGTCACGGCTAGGAATCTTGTGATAGCTAGTTGGTTTTTGGAAGTCCATAAAATCCACTATCTTTTCAAGATTTGTCGCTGTGCCACGCCAAGCAATCGTTATGTCACGACGCCCTAAATGTGCTGAATATTCGCCATTCGACACTGCAACATAGCCAATCCAATTTGCTTTGTGACTCTATCCATCAGGTCAAAAGGGTACTTTGAAAAAACTCGGGACATCAATATGGTACATGGAATAAATATAGCTTGTCACATCGTAACCATGACTTGATGACCATCCAAGCCTCTGAAAAAATAATCCAGGATCAATTTTACAGCTACCACAGAATTTAGAATCTTGATCCAAATCGAATGCATCGTAACATGCTTGTGCCATATCACCGTAGCTTATTAGCTCTGCTCGTAACAGGGGATCGATAGGATCAAGCATCCCTTCCCAATCATTTTGACCATGAATATCTCTCCATTTATCTGCTAATTTTGCCTCTTGATCGCCGTAGACTTTGTTTTTCTTGAAGTTCTTTATCTGTGATATAGTAAACGACGAGTCGTTCTTCGATACAACCTTGCTTCTCAAAGAGTGATTTCTACTAGTAACTCTTTTTCCAAGAATTTAGTGGCTGGATTAGGATTCTTGCACAAAATTATGCTTGGCTTTTGTTCATTTGAGAACAAAGATATCCTGGAATTGTTGGAAATACAGGCATACGCAGCGGAAGCAAATAGCCAGGATCGAACTTGCATGTAATATAGACAACACATAATCAAAGATATTGATCAAACATAAAATTGATACTTATCTCTTGAAGCGTGAATGCAACCTCGAATCTAGCCTTCAAGCACGAGCAAAAACCATCCACGCGTTCATCCTCGTTCCACGGTCTTCTCATCGCGTATCCCGAAGTTCTATGAACGTAATACTTGAGTGGCAAGTATTCGGCTAAAGAACAATGATCACTTAGGGTTCAATGGCTTTCTTTATATACACACGTTTTTAGGGTAAACCCTAGCCAAAAACGTGTAGCCCTTTCCTAACCCACCCAAGGATATTATTTTTCCTTTTATTTTCCTTGTTCTAGAATATTCAGGCACGGCAGGCCACGGATTTAATAACGAGGCTTCCTATTGTGGTATTAATTCGGAATATGAATGAATTAATCCTACCACAATAAATTACAATTTATTCCACTAGAAAACGTAATTGCACTCCTCCGTTTAATTTCGAAATCCTTCATTAAAAACTTATTTAACTCCCATGTTAAGATTACGGACACTAATCAAATAAATTAAATTACCGACAATTTAATTCATCGACTAATTTAATCCTTTATATTTTTAACTTACATCATGTGACGGATAAAAATCCACTGATTTTCACATGAGACTTATAAGCATCCATAAAGGGGTATCATCAATCTCAAAGTCGAGACACAGGATTACTCAACTAATTATTATTTCACAAATGTAATTTGTCATTAACCAATTTACCGAGAATACATAGACCCGCATTGAGTCGTACCTTTTAATAAATCAAAATAATGAACAAATCACATTGATCATAATAATTATATCAAGATTAAGAGTATAAGTACATTTAATGAACTAGAGAATTTGTTTTATATATTCAATATAAAAACACTTATCTCTACTTGGTCCGTTCAATACATACAAAATGTACTAGCACAAGAAGACGGAACTATACCGTTCCCATAATGAAGATACATTATATTAATCTTGTGCTACAATCATACCGATGGCTTTGTCCAAATTCCATCTTAGATTGTGAACATAAACTTTATAATTATAAGAACCGATGATTTAATCTTCCGTGTATAAGCTAAACTCTATACACTAAATCATCTACTATATAAGTAAAGGACACACATACTAGTACATGATCTATTTAATTCTTTATTAAACAATGAATAAATAATTGTTCTATAATAGATACTATATCCAAACATATGGTTAATAGTATATATATCCCAACAATCTCCCACTTAGACTTTTAACCATGACAATTGTTAGAATATACCATGTCTAAACGCATGGTTAATGGTATATACCCCAACAGGAATGAGATATGATCATAGTGTTTTGTGGCTACAATATTTATTGTGTTTGGATTAATGAGAAGAAGAATTGAACTTAGGCTGGTTGAGAAAAGATGTGTGTTTTCAGCCTGCTGGTTTAATGACTTTATATTATTTTAAGTCTTCTCAAGTCTTATCTTTTTTACTCTCTGAAATTTATTGAACATTCATTGCCATTTTTGTTTGACTTTTTAAAGTTTACATTATAATTTGGAGTTCCCTAGATCCTTTTTATGATTTCATTATGTTGGAATTAACATCATTGTCTTTAAGGTGATGGTTCTATTTTGGCAGTTTAGTAGGCATGGTTCCAGCTACATTAGAGAAAAAAAATTGTTGGCTATCAAGTTAATAACTTAAGTCTCTATTTTTTTCTTTCTTTTTTTAAAGTTAGTCCAATTGACTGGATAGATAGAAAAAATAAATGAGGTTAGCTAATATCAACCACAATTAGAAGCAATAGTTATATATTATTACACTTAATGGTGGCAACAGCTAAAAGTCTTCGATAGACTTTAGAGATTATATATTATAAAAAGACCATATTAGAGAGTCAAGAAGATTAAATCCTTGGGTGAAGTTGACTATTTCCTGTTAAATGGTAGAATCCAGCTGTATATGTTCATATTTGTAGTTTCAATTGGTCGCAATGGGCATAAACTACTGTTAAGCGGTCAATAGAAAGTGTGTTTGGCATGGAGGGAAATTTTCTGGAAAATGTTCCAATTTGTCCTGTTTGGATGGGTAAAATGTTTTGAAAATCTCCTACATTAGGTAAGCTATTGTTATGTTTGGTAAATATGAAAATAATGCCCATATGTTTGGTAATAATTATACAGTTCTAATCGTACTTCAAAAAACAATCCCATTGGTCCGCTCCTTTTAAATGTGTATGGCCATGCATTCCCAGGATTAACGTTTGGAACCTCACTTCTATTTCTCAATCAAAATCTTCTTGTTCTTAGCTTTGGGACATCATCGTGTTGAGGGAGGTTTAGCCTAGACCTAAACATTTTTGCAATAGAAATACTTCTTTGATAGAGCTTCAAGCAAGGATGAAGCCTTCTTATCGCCGCAATGAATCACTTAAATGCTATGAGCCTCAAACATGAAATCCTCAATGGGTTGTTAATAAAATAATGTGTTCTTAGAAGTGTCAGAAACATTTCAGTGGAAGAGGTGAAGAACATCGACTAGCTACACACTTACATTTGAAATCTCCAATTAAGCACTGAAACTCTTAACTTGTAAAGCATTACAGTAATAGCAACTGAAAGTTTGCCAAAGAATTACTGAAGCTAGGGGTGTACAAAGAAAACTGACAAATCACACCAAACCGATAATCCGAGTCAACTCGAGAAAAAAAATCCGACTAGTGGTTTGGTTTGATTTGATTTGTATTGGAAATAAAAACCCGACCATAATTGATTTGGTTAGATTTTAACTAAAAAAGTCAAACTGAACCAAACCAACCCGACATTACACGCATACAACTTTTTTAAATATTTTATATATAAAAACATTTATTTGTAATGTGATTTACAATATTTTTAAAAAAAAAAAATCATTGTTTTTGTCTTTTATAGCCCAAAGATGTTAGTAACTCAACTAAAGTCTAAATCAAAACCAAATCCATTCTAATCCTACCAAAAGGAATACAATTCTAATGCTAGGTATAACAATAATATTGGATATTTATTTCTTAGTTTTTCATTGGTTTAGTCAGTGTAAAATACATAATTTAATTTTGTTTTTCTTTAATATTTAGTCGTAATTAATACTACTTATTAGTCGTACTTATTTTAGCATGACCTAGTACCTTTAATTTGATCATTTTCATTATGGCTTAGCGATTTTGTTATATTTTTTGTTGAATATTATGGCTTAGCGATTTTGAGGCCACAGTATTGTGCACACTTATTTGGGCCCTAGGCCACAGTTTATATTTACAGTTATACAGGTGGTTCTTCATTTCGAACAGGAAGCTCTTCAGATCCTTACCTCCCTGTTTAGTTCAGTTTACGGTATCGGTTTCGGTTTGATTATATTTTCTTTTTTCAGTTGCTTTACATACCAATACAATTCAAATGTGCTGATGTCTCTATTTTATTGCTTGAGGGCCTGCATCGCGACTTACAAGTCGATGATCCAGCTAGCTAGGACTTGCTCGTATCAGCTGCTTGGTAAGCCCCAGTTCCTAACAGCTGCTTGGTGAGCCCCAGTTCCTCGGGGGCGTTATCCTGCTTTCAGTCTTCCAATTTTAGACAGTTATCCTTTCAGTATTCCTTAGAGGCTTCATAAACGTAGTCCAGTCAGTCAGATATTAGCAGATTTTGATGTGTTAGCCTTGATGGCATTTATTTCACATGTTCTACACTTAAACAGTAAGTCCGCATTTAATATATTTCAGTCAGACTTTTAGTAAATCAGCATGCATTAGTCATATTTTCTTATTATTGCATGTGTTTGATATCACATGTTGATTCAGCTAGCCTATGGGTTCGCTCGGTCACATGCAGTTAGGTACCGAGTGTCGTGTTACGCCCATGCCATGGTTCGGGGCGTGACAGGCAAATTCTACCTGAAGAGCAAAAGTTAAAGACCACCATTTTGAGGAGCAAAAATTAAAGACCAACCCCAGCGAAGGACAATCCTGCAAATTGCCCTTATTTTTTGGGCGGATTGCCCTTCATTTGGGATGGTCTTTAATTTTTTCCCTTCAAATTCGTGGTCTTTAAATTTTGCCCTTCGCCTAATACTCCGAGGTTGTGGGTCCGAACGTCATCTCAGTAAAAAAAAAAAAATCGCAAGGCAGAAATTTGCAAATTCTATCCATGGGCAAATTCTGCCTGAAGGGAAAAAGTTAAAGACTGCCAGTTTGAGGGACAAAAATTAAAGACCACCCTCAGCGAAGGATAATCCTGCTAATTGCCCAATCCTTCATCTTAACCGTTAACTTGGGCTTGAGAGTTGCAGCTTCAGTCCCTTTATTTTAAGGATATGTATAATTATTCTTCTGTCAATCTAGTGATTGAGCACAGTATAAAACGTCATTATCCCCCACACACATTACCTGGTCAAATTTACACTCAAGGTTAGGGCCCAAGACTTTTGTAACCCAAAAATAAATTTTTGAAACCAAAATAACCCATTAAAAAAAAAAAAAAAAAAACCTAAATAGACTTTACGCACAGATTATGTGCGTAAAAGGACCAAAGTGTAATTTTACACTGAAGTCCTTTTACACACAGAATCTGTGCGAAAAATGGGTTAAATAAATCGGGCCCTTCGTCTAATTCAAAAAAAAAAAAAATATCAGCCATTAAAGGTCCCTTTCTGAGGTCCCACGCGATCAAAAATGTCGTTTTCTTGTTGATTTCCAACCCAAAAGCCAATATTTTTGGTATATTGAAGTCTAGGAACAAGTTTCTTCGCAATAAAGCGGCGCATAATTCAACTCAAAAACTCAAAATCAAAGCTTCAATGTAGGTATTTTACTACGATTTTTTATTACATTATTACCTAAGCATTACTATTGTGCGAATATGGACAAAAAAAAAAACTTTTACACACTTTTTTTGTGCGCAAAAGGGCTGTTTTCAGCCCGTTTTTTCATTTTTTTTTTATTTGTTTATTTGTTGTTAATTTGTTAATACTTTATTAATTGTTTATTTAGTATTTGGTAATTGTTAGATTAGTTATTTCAATTGTTAGACTAGCTAATTATTTATTTAGTTTTTGTCAATCCAATTGTTTATTTGTTAATAATTCGTTAATTATTTGATTATTTAGTTAATTTTTTATTTATTAATTATATGCTAATTAATTTTTTAATTTGATTAGTTAGTTAATTGTTTATTTTTTATTAATTGTTTATTTAGTATTTGGTAATTGTTAGATTAGTTATTTCAATTGTTAGACTAGCTAATTATTTATTTAGTTTTTGTTAAGCCAATTGTTTATTTGTCAATAATTTGTTAATTATTTGATTAGTTAGTTAATTGTTTATTTATTAATTATATGCTAATTAATTTTTTTATTTGATTAGTTAGTTAATTGTTTATTTATTAATTATCTCGCTAATTTTTTGCTAGCTAATCCAATTTTTTGATTTGTTAATTATTAATCTTTATATCTTTAATTGCTAATTTATTTATTTGCTAATTAGAAATTGAAAATCCTTAGTTTAGGATTCAATCCTTTGTATAATTTCTCGGTAAAAGATTACATAACTAATACTACATATTAGAGATTAATTAAAAAAATAATGATTAATTTAAAATGCGGAAAAAATATACCAGTTGCCATTTCCACATTATGATACTTGGTCATCATTTCCACAGGTGCCAGTTAGTGATCTACATATGGGAGACGGAGATGAGGACATAGACTTGGATATTATTTTTGATGACTACTTTCTTTGTCCCACGGTGGAGCCTACGACATCTCATCACATCTCTGGCTCCACGGGCCGCTCAGGAGCCCTCTCACATGCCATCTCAGGAGCCCATCGACACACAGGTTTGTTTTTTTACAATAAAATAATGTATTAATTAATTATTTTATTAATCTAAACTAAATTATTTACATGCATTATAGGTTCATTCTTCTGCGCCTGTGAACCCGTCTCTTCTTGTTCAGATTGACCCGTCTCCACCTCCAGCTATAGCTCCTGGTAGCGCTCACGAGACCGTTGAGGAGCTAGCTAAGGAGCCCTCTGACCAGCCATCTCAGGAGGCCGTCGACACACAGGTTTGTTTTTTTACAAAAAAATAATTTATTAAATAAATAATTATATATATGTTATTTCATGTTTAGTCTATGAAACATTGAATTGTTTATATGTTATTTCAGGTTCATTCTTCTGCTCCTGTGGTCCGGTCTCCTTCGATCGAGTCATCTCCGAGGGCATCTCTCTTTGTGGCTACTCGGGAGGAGACCGCCGCCGTCTCCCACAGAAGCATATTTTCACCCCGTGGCCTCGAAGAAGAGAGAAGAAAGGATGATCATGCCATAGATCATCCTGTCATTAAGAGGAGGAAAGAGGATCCTGATGATAGTGAGGGTGGTGGGTTTAGGAGGATCCTTAGGCCTTAGGAGATTGTATATTTGTAAATAAAATGTACATTAATTTTACGTTAATATTATATATATTTTTGGGTTTTATTTTTTTAATGATAATTAGTTATTTTAGTATTTATTGTCGATTAATAATAACTCGTGCGACGTCCTATATTAATTAGAACCCTATAACGATGAACTAAATGTATATGTATAACAAGTTTTCAAACTTACTTCGGAAAGACTTTACTACCTCTAAAACGACGATCTAAATGTATATGTATACTTGATGTAATGAGTCGATATTATTGTACACGAAAAAAATATTAAGTTCTATATAAAATATTTATATTCCGGTGTTTTGAAACGTGACTAATTTTCGGTCAAAGTATGAAAAAAAGTTTAGTTTTGAGTTTGATTTCAAAGAATAAAGGTTGGGGCGGAGAAGGGGCGGGGGGGGGGGGGGGGGGGCCACGCACGGAGAATACAAGTGAGAACTTTAGCGTAAAACTACACTTTGGTCCTTTTACGCACATAATCTGTGCGTGAAGGTTATTTAGGTTCTTTTTTTTTAATGGGTTATTTTGGTTCCAAAAATTTATTTTTGGGTTAGAAAAGTCTTGGGCTCGAAAATGGGACTAATAACTGTGGTCTCCAACAATATAAATTACTCCGCCAATTCTAGAAATGTATGTATGGCGGTTATCCACACTTTTAGTTTTCAAATACTCCATCTATCTAATTTCATGTGACACTCTTATCTTTTTAGTTATTTTTAAAAAGAAAAATACTTTTATTTATTTTGAGACAAAGCATGAGCTTTTTGGCTCCCTTTTCTTGGACAATAATATATGATAAGAGAAATTAAACATAAATTGTTGGTGCTTTATAAACCACATTGAGGGGAAAAAGGGAGGGGGAGGGACCTATTCCTTGTGCAAGAAAAGTAAAAGGTAACCTTCTAGTTTTTGGCCAGGAAGAAATATATTTTCTATTTTTGTTGTTCTCCAAAAATAGAAAAAATATATATACTTATGAAATGAGAACTAAAATGTCCACTTTCTCCTGATAACAAGCATGTGCATGTGTTAAGAGATCCTAGGTTGCTTCTCCCCCATAATTTTCTCGATTTGTCTAGAAAGAAACTATTTATACTTAGCACCAAACACAATAACTCTTCCCCTTGTATGATCCAAGAAAAATATACCATATTCTATTCCCATAGGGGCAGTGGGATGAATGAAGTATAATATATGCAGTTTAAATATTTAAAGAGGAACAGTGCAATAAATTCTTGGACTCTTCTAAATAGCTGCTGTTAGAGTAATTAATTTCTGACAGATTCTTCAATTTCCTTTGACTAACATTACTTAATCCGTAAGGAATTAACTGTAAAATGTCACTGAATTTATTTGGTCAAAATTCTTTTAATGGGAAAGCTTCAAATACCAGCGACCTGGTTATTATTAGTGAAAAATTAATACAAAAACAACAACATATCAGGTGAAATCTCACAAGTGGCCCGGGTGTGGAGAGGGTAGAATGTACGCAGACCTTATTTTGTAACTTAGAAGGTAGAGAGGTTGTTTCCCATAGACCTTCGACTATTGAACTAGCTATACATATTTATGTAAGTTTCACTATCTATAATTTTAAATTTTTGGTACATCACTTAAAAGACATTTAATAGCCTTACTATGTAGTAACGACTTTTTATTTTATTTTATAAAATACACTTTTTCTTCTTTAAAATATCTCACAACATTAGTTAAAAATATAGGGATAAAATTGAAACAAAAGATGTAATAAATGCCTTTTGTGTTACAAAGTGTAAAATATTTAAAATACATTATCCTGACAAAAGATATTTCAAATTAAATTTAATTTACCAAAATGACTAATATTTGAGACCCAGACAGTAATAGTGAACTGACCCATGAATTTTAAAGTTTGCAGCAGCAAGTGTCAACAAGAAAACGATTTTTATTTAATAGCAGGCACACAACTCTTCCCCATTGTCTGATCCAAGAAAAATATTGTACATTTTTACAACAAGGCCAGAAGGAGAAGGGGTGGGGGTGGAGGGGCGTTCTGGGGTGAAGAGGGATGAGAGACAATGCATTAAATTTTTGAATCTTTTTATAGCTGCTGTTAATTTCTTGAAATAGAAAGTTCAAATTTTTTCTATTTATTATATGCTTTCTCTTGAGTCGAGGGTCTATCCAGTGGCGTACGTAGGATTTTTTTTATGCAGTGTCACATCTTAAATTGACAAAAAAATAAAACACTGTAACTGCTAGTAATCTGTATCTGAAAAACAAACTTAAACAGAATCTAGAAAAAATTCAGAAACGAAAAAACAAAAGAACAGTATATGAAAATATTTGTAGGAATTAAATCGAGCCCACTGAATGCACAGTGTGTCCTTAAGGAAATTATTCCCCTCAATGTACCCAAGGTTATATGGAATATATCCTCCCAGGATAGAACGATTTACTCATCATAGTAGCGGTACTGCAAACTTTGGTGACAGCGAACCACTCGAAGGCTGTAAAATCACACGAGAATTTTATGAAGTGCAGAAGAAGAAGATTGAAGAATTCAGAAATTTCTTAAGGAAAAAATCTGAGGAAAAACGAAATTTATAGCCATTGAAGCACTGATTCTGAAAAGGTTTACAACCTTTCAGAAAAGCAATGGAAGAATGGGCGGAAAATTTAAAATAATCCGGGAAAGAAAATGGGTTAGACGCGCGTATTCAGGTTACTAACCGGGTTAGAATTTGGATAATTAATAATTAATTAAGTAAATAATTAAAACTAAATAAATTTGGTCCAAAAAGATTATCAATCAAACCATTTGACCGAAGCCAAAGCCGAGCGACGAAAATGATGATGCGAGAAGAGGTCCTTTTCTCAACTCTTTATGAGCTAGAAGATGTGCTTCGCTATATAAACATAAGAACTTTCCTTTCTACTACCAATGTGGTAGAAATGCATCTTCCATAAAACAATAAAGGAACAATTCAAAATTTTAATTTTCCCTCCATATTTTCTTCTCTTCATTTCCATTTAACCAATCATTAGAACTCAACAGTAACTTCAATATTTTTGAAATGTATTCAATATAATTAATTCAATAGAATAATACTAAACACTTTTTTATATAGGACACCAAACAATCACTAAATAACTCATTATTCATTTTATTTTTTCAATATTGTTCTTAATCAATTTCATTGACGTCTGGTGAGAAAGAAAGAGGAAGGGAAAAAAAAGTAGCACAACACCATAAAGTCTAGATTGGCAAATAACTCGCGTACTCTAAGCAAAACTGAGGCGCCTAACCAAATGACCTATGGAGTTCATTGTGTCAAGTAGTGTCACTTTCCTTAATATATCGGCTATTTGTTGTTTTGCCTTTTTGTTATATACTTTTTTAGTAATATTTTCCGGCGAAGCAGTGTCACTTGACATCCCTCGGCCTAAAATAAATTCGCCCCTAGGTCTATCGGAAATAACTTCTTTACCTCACAGGGTAGGACTAAGGTTTGTTGTACACTCTATCCTTGCACAGACCCCACTTGTGGAAGTACATTGGGTGTGTTGTTGTTGTTGTAAAATAGCTTATGCACAATTTCCATTTTTTGGTAGTAGCAAATAGCTTTATAACAGGTTAACTTATATTAATGATATAACAATTCTTTAAACTATCAATATGTATATATAAATTATACAAACTTCAAGCGCCATCTGAACTATCAGTAACCTGTTATAAAAGATTAAATATGAAATAATTGATTATAGTGGCAAAGTGTATTACCTTCAAGTACCATCTGAATTTTCTTGGTCAATATTCTGGGAAAGCGTCAGATTCATTCACTACAAAAAAAAAGGGTAATTTGAGGAGGCTGAAAGTTGCAATTTGTGGGAGTTTTAGCCTCCTCAATCAATTAGTGGAGGCTAAAACCCCCGCGAATTGCAACTTTCAACCTCTGCAAATTACCTTTTTTTGTAGTGATTGCCTGGTAAATAATGTAGTGATCCCATGAATATTATAGTACTAGCATACAGCAAACAATTATACAATTCCAGCCCCTTAAAGGGCTATTCATTCAATCCCTTATTTGTAGCAGACAGACACAAATTATTTGATTATTATGGCAATGTACTAAATGACCAAAAACAAATAAATTATTGGGCTATGAAAGGAAAAACACCATGAACATGCACGTGGTCTTGTTCCCTAGGGACATAGACTTTGTCATAATAATAATAATTCAATGAAATAAATACTCATAAAAATACGAATAGATCAATAAATAAATTAAAAAATTGAAATACATGATACATTGAATCTTGTTAATTGAGTAATTGAAACACACAACCACTATGGCAACAAGGACAAGAACCAACAACACCAACAAAGAAGGGATAATTATTAATTAAGCAAACCATTAGGTAATAAACAAGCCAGACACAATAGAGGGTTTTAAGTTTATTGCTTCTTGTCCATTACAAATGTCCAAATTAAAGATCACTTCTTTAATTAACTATATACTAATCAAATAAAAATACAGACACAAGGAAACAACAATATTAATCTCACAAAAGCTTCAACTTCAACTTGTTTAAACATCTATGGAGTTTTTGCACCTTTGAAAGACATCAATTAGCTTAGATCCTGCTCTTGCATTTCTCCATAGCTCTTGGTGCTGAAATTAAGAGGAAAAATAATACAATTTAGGTATAATGAAGAAATTAAGATCGAATTTTTGAAACTCAAAATAAAATAAAAGAAGAAATGTACCAAGTCCAATAGCTTCTGATCCTTTCATTATGCGTAAACGCTTGCATGAATCAACAAACATTCTGAGAAGATTTAAGAATTAAAGAGGTTAGTCGCAGTTTATTTGGTACGATAAAATTAAAGTCATTTTCAAGGAAATATTTTCTATGAAAATGTTATTTGTACTTGATTACTGAAAAATTAAAATGAGGAAAAGGGCTTCCTCACATATATAAATAGAAATCGTTTTCTTATAGCTATTAGCGTCAGATTACTTGCTCAAACTAACAGTCTCAGATTTCAGGACCATATTGTTATCTTTAATACATATTTTTTTCGTTTAAATCTCTCGTTTTTCACTATTAGGTTTCTTAAATTGATTATTGATGAAGAAAATATTGATAATTATAAAACTTACTCCCAGGGTACATCTCCAACAAGCATCCAATCTCCATCTTTATCTTCATAGGTAGGTACATATTCAGAACTGTTGAGGAGATCCATCAGTTTGCTCTCATTCATAAAATCTATCATTCCTTGGGACCCATATTTTCCTGTATCAATATGAAATAAATACAAGTTGAAATTAATTAATATTTTTATAAACTCATAGAATAATCACACACTAACATTTATACAATATGTATATCAAAAAGCTAGGCTGTATCAACCACTTATGAACATGGTTCTAAGATTTAACTGTTTTTCTTATCATGTTTTCAAGATTTTATTCTCAGAAAAATGTTAATTTAACTTAGAGTCTAGCAAGTGGACATCAACAAAAGAATATAATCTAAATATTCTTTCTCTGTTATCCTCCTTATCCTCAAAATATATAACACTAATTATCTTGAAAATTTTAATATCTCATCTAAGTATGTATCTGTACACATGCTATTAGTTGTAGAATAAAGTTGTTTTCACTTAATGATTTCTTGGTGTATTATTTTTGAAGGAGTATAACTTCTCTAAGCTGACGGTATACAGTTTTTTGCACCATCAGGTTAAAGATCATTACTTACATGTTATAATCATCTACAATAATCTTTTTTGGCAACATAAAACTCCGAGGCGGAATCATAATGTTACTAAGGTGATTAAAAATATAAAGAAATAGACACACAAAGAAGCAAAGAGGATTCAACACATAATATATAGTATACACAAAAACAAAAAGACCTATCGACGCAGTGCAGTTTTCAAACGAAGGGGTGTTAATTGACTCCCTTGGATGAAGGTGACTTAGCCACCAATAAAACTACAGTAAATAACTAATTCAAATACACTAATTAATAGCATACGTGAAATAATTTTACACTGTCAATGTATATATATCAGCTAATTATTCTTGAAATTTTTGGCAAATTAAAGTATATATGGTACTTACCATTAGTAAAGGAGCTAAACATCTTAGCCAAAGCATCAGAAAGTTCTTGGTAGCTTTTGTACATTTTCAAATCTACCTTACGTAAGTAAGGTGCACCATCCATGCAAACTTTGACAAATGCAGCCGCACTAGTCTTATCAGTTTCTTCCGTGTTGCTCTTTTGAGCCATTACATTCTTCCTGAATGATCTCACTGGTGGCCAACCCACTACTTGTGCCCTGCAACAATTAATTTCCACATATGAAAAGAGGGTTCAAAAGATTTTATCAACATTTTTTACAATATATATACAGAGATACTTTAGAAAAAAATTAATTTAAAATGACTATACATCAACTTCTAATACTATGTTTTTTCAGCTATGTTGCTCGGATTCTTCAAAAATGTTATTCGATGTGTCAAATCCTTCAAAACTAGTATATTTGGTGCAGCCATAGTTGTAAGGAATCAAGCAATATAAGTTTTAGTGAAGAACTAGTCATAGTAACATGACAAAAACAAATCTGTATACATCATACAGTCATACCGGTCAAACAATTTTCCTTCTTCTTTAAGAAAGATCAATTTTTCTATATATAGTACCATAAAAAATGGAAGAAAAAAAATCACTAAATCCTTACTGTATTTCTTTTGAGTTATTAAATTCTCTCTACTCAAGGTTTATGACGATAACATTAATATTACTGGAGCCAAAGGCCAACAGTTGAGCAATAATTTAGTGGTGAAAATCTACGTCACTGGGACTCTTCAATTATATTTTTATGTGTGGCGGATACTACAAAAGCTACATATTTTTGGAGGATTCGGCAAGGCGCGAAAATAATTTTGAAGGGTCCAAACAATATGGGTGAAAATTAAAGCGCATGCCAAAATGCTTTCCCAGAATTTCCTCAATGTCCTGACTATTCACAGAATGACTAATAATAATCATCTGTTTTAGAAAGCAACCGAAGAGATGAAGGAGAAAAATTGAAAAAAAAAAAAAAATATGATATTTAAGTAGAGAAAGGCAAAGAGGTAGGTTAACCATCCATCGAATTCTGAACTGTGCCCACTAACCATGAGAAATTTCTCGATTATAAAAAATAAAATAAAAAAGAGGACAAAGAGACTTACTTTGCAGGTGGCTTGATTAGATCCTTGTTACAAGCAGTTTCTTTGTTAGTAGGAGTAGTTTTCATCTTATTCTTGTCCTTTAGATCCATAGCACAAGAATCATTGGATTGGTGAAAGTTGAGTTTCAAATCAACAGTCTCAGAATAACCTCTTTTCCCATTGATCTTATTATCTCTTAATTCTCCTCCACCACCACCAGGTAGCCCCAAACACAACTCAGTTTCTTTGAGATCCATTAAAAACCAAAGCAATTTTCTTGAATAATTAGTGTATATCTTTTCTTCTTCTTCTTCTCACACTTCTTGATAACAAAATGAGAGGGAGAGAGATAGAGAGAGAGAAAGGGACAATATTGGAGGAAAATGCAATAATAATATAAGTATAGTAATAGTAGTAACAAATATTAAGGGGACAAAGTATATGGTTTCATGTGCATATATACCCAATGGTTTCAATTTAGCTATCAAGTTCCGATGGATCGCTAGCTGACACGTGGAGATACATGTCTGTTGATCACCTAGGGATCAAAGGGCATGTTACTAAAAATAATTTAATGTATTTTTTTTTTATTGTTTTTGGTTTTGTGGGGGATATGTAACAATATTATATTACGATACCCCAATGATTTGTCTATATCACATTTACTTTCTTTTGGGTTTTTAAGTTATTTCAAGTGGATGGTGTTTTTAATCTCTCTTCTTTTTTTTTTTTTTTTTGGGGGGGGGGGGGGGTGGGCGGGGGAAAAAGGCTTGGATGGGGAATGCCATGATTAAGGTAACAAATGGAATTGATAGTGGTCCAATAAAAAGCCATGATCGATCAGCTTCTCTATATACAAAATAATGTGCAAAAGATATATTATAATGTAGTTTCTATTTCAAATATATTGATAGTTCCATAAATTCATGTAAAACTTGACTTATTATGTATTGTCACTAGCAATGACTCCATCCATGTGTTTTCATGTGTGTTCTTCTTCTTTTTATTTTTTTTTCAATTTGTAATCATTAATGTCCTGGAAGTTAGATAAGTTTTAATTTGTTTCAATTTCCTTCTCAATGATACCCTTAATGAACAATAATCATGAATGATTGATGGCTAGGGAAAGCCTCCCACCATTTTTTAAATATTTTGTCAAAAAGGGTTTTCCTTATATAAAATTTTAACGATTTTTTATTTAGGAAAAAAGTACAAATTGTTCAATAACAAATGGGATTGATACATAATTGAATTGTGGTCCTATAAAAAGAGCCATGATCGATCAGCTTCCCGATTATATAATATAGTTACTAAGCTATATTGTGAGATAGATTGTATTTTATATTTCAAGTATAATGATAGTTCCATTTATATTCATGTAAAAATTGACTTGTTACGTATTGTCACTAGCAAAATCTATCCATATGTTTTTATTTTGCCATTGCAATCATCAACCTTGAATTTAGATAACTTTTTTCTTCCCCAATGACACAGACATAATGAAAAATAACCAGGAATTATTAGTGGCTAGGCCAAAGCTACATTTTTTTATAAGATAAGGAAGATCGTTTAGTTACATCCATATATATATTCAACTGTAGATAAGATGTAATTTTATGTGATAATTTTGTTGAAGCATGACCATATTGCATGGCAACCTCCTCAGCTTAGTATTAAAACAACAACAACACAACAAGGGACGGCTCAATAACTTTTGTGTGGCCTAAAGCGAAACTTCAATAAGAAGCCTTAAACTTAGTTGAAGCTTAATTTTATAGCCTTTTAAGATTCAACATAATTAATTAATTTTTTCTTATATTTTTGAGTTTTGAATAATCATGTTTATATTTTCAGTTGACATATTAAATTCTCATAAGTAACAAAAAATGATAAACATTTATGAAGAAAAAGATAAAAAAGTGAAAATTTTGGATTAAAAGTGTCACGCCCCGAACCTGCCTGGACGTAACACGGCACCGGTCTGGCATGTGGCCAAAGAGTGAACCAACCGTCGGTCAATCAACATGTGATACCAAAACATAAGCGGTTTATAAAATAAAACTAACACGTGCTAATTAACTGAAGTCGATTGAAATATCATAATGCGGAAATACTTAGACAATGCGAAAATATCGAAAGTAGCCAACATGGCTAAACCAAAACAACTGAACAACTGAGTATAACTGCCAACAAGGCTAACATAACAAATATCTGACTGTCTGAACTGTGTCTATGAAACCTCTAAGAATACTGAATAATGTAACTGTCTAAAAATTAAAATAATTGGATAGCTGACAACGCCCCGAAAGAATCTGGAGCCCGCCAGGAGCTGATACATGCACTCTAACGGCACCGAGTCATCAACTCAGTATGTCATTACTGCGTCGCGAGATGCAGGCCCCCAAGCAATAAAAAGGGACATCAGCACATTTGAATTGTACTGGTATGTAAAGCAACTGATGCAATAAAGTACTGGAACTGAAACTGATAATTGTTAACTGTAAACGGTGATAGCAAAGGAATTAGAGGTATGGATACTCCCTGCTCTGTATCTGAATCATCTGTTTTGTCTATGTTTGTATATGTGGGGCCTCGACCCAATAATAAATGCACGCTATGGCCTCGGCCTAGTAGTGCGTCAGTCAATGGCCTCGGCCAAGTATACGTATACATAAGGCGTGCCCTGGGCAAAATCACATATGTTCAATTATGGTTAATTAATAAAGACGAGACCATAACAACAATGAACAATACTGAATCGAAATAGACATGCTTTGGATTAGAACCGAAAAAACATTGGTCTGCGAGCATCTTGAATTTCTATCTTGAGACTCATATGGTAACAATACATAAGTCTATAAAGATTACGTCTTGAGTTCATGATATTCAAAGTGACAACCATGAACGAATTATGTAATCGCAACCACTAGAAGATAACGATTCTACAACATATCATGAAACTAGGGTTAAAGCGTATTCGAGTCAAATTACTGACAAGTATGAAGAATGAGGCGTAGGGAGAATCATGAACATTCCCTAACGTAGATAGTTAGCCTCACATACCTTAATTCCAGCCTTTGAGCGTAATAAACGTTCGTCAATCCTTTCAACTTTAATCTATATCAATACAAGTCAAAGGAATTCTATATTAGCAATAATATACATGCTTTGGTCATCTAAGCATTTTATCAAACACTTGGTGGGCATAAAGCTCCACAATCTCCATTAGTGGTGTTTCTTCACCCAATTCCCATTCTATTACTTTTAGATGATTCTACAATCTCGATTTGATGAAAGTAACATCATTCTTCATCACCCATATGACTACAACAATGTTAAGTTAATAATCCAAAACCCTAGCATAGTTCATATGATACTCTATATCAAACCCATTTACGATTCTCCCAAGAACTCATCAATTCACAACTATAAGTGATTAGAGAGTAGAAGTATTACCTTTTTGAAGTTCAATCCTCTTGAATTCGGATTCTAGGGTTCTTTTGTCCAAGACGAAAATTCAATCGATAATCTATGTAATAGATTGAGATTCTAGCGTTAATCTTTGTTAGCTTGATGTAATAATAAATGGGGTTTGAGTAGAAAGTCACCCTGGATTATTTGTGGAAGCCCTAGAGTGTTTTCTCTCCAAAAATACGGTTTATAATGAAGTGGGAAAAGTTTTTTGGAGTTGGGTACATATAAAATTCGAAAAAAGACGTTTCAGGAATAATTTGGCCTGGTGCGTCGCCCCGACCGTCGCCCAAGGCGGCGCACTAGGCCTATACTATATGCCCTGATGAAAATTACATTTTTATGCAAATTTTGGCATGGAGCGGCGCCTGGGGTGTCGCCCTAGGCCATTCTGACAATGTTCGGTAAAAAGGGAATAACTCTTAGCACAAAACTCCATTCTGGCTCCATAATTACCGTTAGAAAGATATTTCAAAGGGCTACAACTTTCATGTTTTAAGTTTTCTGAAATTCCCAACATATTTTCAGGAAATTGGGCTTACGTATCGAAAACTTAGCCGATTCTATCGAATCTGAGCACCCCTCTATTAGCCATTTTGAGACGATCATATCTCCTTGATCCGGACTCCGATTGGCCTGATCCTTATATGCCTGGAAAGATATTTCTATGTACTACAACTTTCATTAGGAACCTTTTCCAAATTCCCAACGAATCAAGGTGTTATGGTTGCCCCAAGTAGGCCCCTCAGCCACTTTCGCAAAACGTTTAAACCTTCAAATTTCCTCTGAAACTCTAACGATACGAGTCTAACCTTTATTTTAAGATATGGGGTGTTACAAAAAGTAGATAACATAAAGTTGAAAAATAGTATGGATGAATTTCAGGTAAATTTTTAGAGACTATGGACAAGCTTGCATTGGATTATTGGCATTGTATGATCTTTTTTGAAATCGCTTTTAAATTCTATCACTTGTTAACCGTTGTGCTAATTTCGTCTTTAAAAGTAGTAGTTAATTTACGCAAAAATCTCTTATTTAGGTCACTATTTAGATTTGTTCCTATTCTTAAAATTTATGCAAATATATCCTTCAGGAAATGTTATATTCAAGTCATATGTTTGTCCACGTATAGCTCAATTTTGCAAACAAAACATTAGACCATCATTTGACGTTTTGCAATAACTTACAAAATTTTGAATCGTAATCTAACATTTTCTCATAAGAATTTTAATATGCTCAAAAAGGATCTTTACACAGTGGTTTAACAGACACTTAAATTGCAAGAAAAATAGAAAGCGGACCATTTACTAAACAACTCTACTAGAAAGGGACAAATTGAAAATTAATTGGATGAATTTCTTTTAGACAAATTTAACCCACTAAATCAATGCGACCGTCCAGAAATCACTCTTCGTTAAAAGTCACTTATAATAATAACAATTTTCATCTATAATAATAATTATTAAAAAAAAAAAAAAAAACTATATAAATGATGTAAGGTAATTTTGGGGCCTAAACTTCTCTGGGGCCTAAAGCGGTTGCTTCGCTCGCTTGGCCCTGGAACCGGCCTTGATACCCAGTGAAATCCCACAAAGCGAGGTGAAGGGTAGAGTATACGCAGACCTTATCTGATGGAGATAGGGTGGTTGTTTCCGGTAGACCCTCGGCCAGCTTAATATTTTAAAAAAAAAATTGTATTTATAAGGATTTAACTTAAATAAATTATCGGTGTAATTTTTTTTTTTTATTATTATTAGGTATATTTTAATCTTTTGTGGAAGTTACTTACGTTACACAGGCTAATAATTTAACTTATTATGAATAGCTATAAGTAGTTATCTTCAGATGGCCTAATAGTACAAATAAGTTTACATCACCAATCTATATAAATTCAATATAATAGTTATAAGATCGGCAATGTTATATGACAATGAATATTGAACCTTTAAAATCTGATATATTCGCAATATGAGTGTTGTAGACACGAGTGGATTCATGGTATGATTTGTGTTATACCCCATTTTAAACGGGTTAAATTAGAGTACAACATATTGGAGATTCCTAAATTGCTTTGTTTTAAGGAGTCGCCACCTAATTGATTTTGAGGTGAATTAGGGCACCTAATTTATTAACTAAGGTAAAGCTAACTAAACCCGTTAATGGTCTGCTTAAGTTCAATTCTAGGTAAGGGTTCTAATTATCCTAAAGGGAAGGGGTTAGGCATCCTCTAGGATCCGTTAACTACGGTTTACCGGCCAAACTTAGGTTAATTAATTTAGATTAAATATAGTGCTTAAATTTTAAGAAAATAGCTTACAAATATCACTAAAGTTTAAAGGAAAATAATATTAGCTAAAATAAAACTTAAAGAAAATAATAATTTATAAAAAGAACTTTAAAGGCTAATAAGACTTATAAAGGTTATTAAGATTTTAAAGAAAGAATATAATGATACTATTTAAATAATATTTCATAAGTATTGCTAAGGCTTTAAAATGCTATTTAGAATAAGGCTTGTACCAAATATATTAATCTTGCATCAAAAGGAAACTTCAAATGCCATTTAAAATAAAGCTTATAAATATTGCTAAGGCTTTAACTAAAATACTATTCAAAATAAGATTTGCATAAAATATGTAAGTAGAAGAAAGTGTGGACTTAAGCCGTGTCTTGATGCATGTTTAAGATATCTCAAGTGACGAGATTTTTATTGATTCTTGTGATTTAGGGTTATAAACAAAAATACAAACGTAGCTAACGTGAATTTCCTTTATTAATTAATTACCCATTATACTAAACTAACCCGCTAATTTACTAGAATTCATCTAAGTTAAGTAAACAAAACAAAGTAAAAGGTTAGTTGCATAATACAAATTGAAGGCACACAATAGAATAAAAGGGGGGGCAAATAATATCAAATGGGCCAGCCCGTTTTGGGACTGCTGGATTTATTTGCTGTTGGGCTTCGGCCCAGCAAATATTGCTACGGGTTGGCTGCTGCTGTATGGGCTTAGCCCAGAATATTTTAATCTGCTGCAGATGTAGATTGACCCGAGAGGAGGTAATGTTGGGCCTTGACCCAACACCGAATGCAGAAAAGGAGACAAGTCCCTCGGACTCGTATGCGATGGTCATGCAAAGATGAAAGGAAAAGGATTAGTATATAATAAAAGACTAAGGCCTAAATAAAGAAACTAAGTATATAGCTTGAATTAGCGCACAACCCAATAAAAGGACACTTAGAGAAAATAGTCAAGCCCAAAAACGAGAGCTAGCAGCTGAAGCTAAAACATATGAAGCAAATAAATGGGCAGTGAGGTCCAAATACCAAACAAAACAGTCAAATAAAAAAGAGATGCAAGCCCAATTAAAATGATAGCAGTCACAAGGATGAGGCAGGCCCAAAAACAGTAGGGCAGTTCCAGTTTTCAAAATAAATGAGTTATGTATACATTACGTATATGTGTGTATACTTCACGTATGCACATTCATAGGATGTTTAAATGGTTAGTATTGGAAAGCCTTTGCCCCCGTCTTCCCGATGTTGCACAAGTTCCAAGGGATTTCATGAATCCCAGGCATGGCTAACACCAGGGAGGGTTCAAGCTTAATCCATAATGACCAATCTAACCTCCCCATTAACGTGTTTAAATGAAAGTATGCTAGTAATATACGCACGTATACATAATTCAACAAGGCCAGTTAGCTCCTACAATAATCTACAGGCCTCAGGCCAAATACAGTCCACTGTACTCTTTCATCACCTAAGTGTATATCATACAGGCTCCTAACTAAGACCTCATTAAGTATAGATGCACAAATCAGGATAGCAGCAGAGTCACAAAGAAGCAAAAAAAAGCACAATTTCATGGTTTTGCGTATAGACATAACCGACTAGGTGTAAACATGCAAGAATGCAAGACAGATTTATTAACCTTTGTTTGACAAGGAAAATATGCACACTAGATGATTACTAACGAATGGTAACCTTATGCAACAAGGTGTAAAAAACAGGAGACAGCTTTCCACATGAAAGACTAGACATGTATCAACATTCAGGGTTCAAATGATGCTTCCAAGAGGAACATACATATAACTAACACATAGCATTCAAAAGGACAAAAAGAGGAAACACTCTCAAACAAGAAGGAAAACGAGCATTTAACCTTAAGCAAACACTTGTAAAGTTCCAGAGATCCAATTTTGGACTCAACATACTACTTTTAAGCTATTACATGTAGGATTCTTTTCAATACTTAACATCTCAAGGACCTATACACATTCGTCATATCGGCCTAAACTGGTTTCATTCTGTACATAGGTCAAGCTTCATACAACATTTTCAAAATTCAGGTACAGAGAACCCAACTCAACAAACCAACAGCGGCTCTTTGGACCATCATTTGTTTAACAGATTTGTGAAGGGAACTTACATGATATTGCACTAAGCATAAATCATTTGCATATCTCATTTTTTAAACCAACACATGGTATATGCAGATTCAAGGAAAACTGAAACATGCTTGTTCATTCTTTATCGAGCGATTTAATGACTTAAACTATACAAGGATCTCCTTTAACCACCTCATGTCATATTAGGCTAAGTCCATAACCAACTTTAGATGCTAACCTCCAACCTCTTAGCTGAAGCAACATTCTAATTAATCATATATTTTAAAACATACTAGTAAGTATATATACAATCCGTACCAACTTACGTATATAACTTTCCAAAAACTATCTATAGCACAAGCTAGACTTACAAACAATCATTCAAGATAGTCTTAAAGCTGGATTACTAACAAGGCAGGGTCACAGCTCACATATTTAAACAAACTAAACTAAATTATCATACATGAACATACTTAACCACACAAACTGACTAACACAAAAACATGCTTAACTGAACTGTTAGACAGGACTAATTAAATCCTGACTACTACAAACAGACTTGTCTATTAACAAAATAACAAACTAAAATAACACAGAACAAACCCGAGAATGCAAATGGAGAATTACCTTCTTCGGGTGCAGCGAAGTGAGGCGTCGAATCTCCGATGTACCTCGAAACACCACCAAATCCGAACTTGCGTGTGCTCGGATTCGAAGCAATACCAAGGAAAACGAAAACAAAATAAAATTGATTTAGTATTTTTTACTCGATATTAAAACAATATTGCGACTGCTAAAAGGATTAATATTTAGGGTATTCTAGGCGGCTAAAACTTATGTTTTTGTAGGGGGATTTTTGCGGCTGAAGAACTCATTTTTTAGGGAATTTCGCGGCTAAAAAGACTTATATTTTTTTTAGGGATTCAATGGCGGCTACAGCTTTTCTTTTAGGGAATTTTGGCGACTCGAAAAACTTCCCCTTAAACGACTCCAGAAACGATTATTTATAGGGGGAAAATCTAGGGTTTGCCAGGGGTTTAAAAAATTAGGCGGGATTTCAAGTCAACAACATTCGGATTTTACTATGACCACGATCAGAGACCACGCAGAAGAGAACAAAAACTATTAAAACTTGTACCGAAAAAAAAGTGAAAAGGGACTGATGAAGAAAGCGATTTGGGTTTACGAAAGACAAAACTCATTAAGAGTCTCTGGTGTGCAAGCAGAAGAGAAAGAAGAAGCAAACAAAAAATCTTACCCTCTTCAATGGTTGAAAAACTGATGGGGAGGGGTACAAACATTAATTGCCTTTCCCGAAATGGCCATGCACGGCCCGGGAGGTGAAAGGCGGCGCGCTTTGCCCCGTTCGTCGACGAAGCGTGGAGGAGAGAGAGAGAGAGAGAGAAGAGAGAAGGGGGGGTGCGGGCGATTGAGGAATAGAGATGAAGAACCCTAGTGGTTCTTCAACTTGAATAGAGGCGGGTCGGATAATGGGCCGAATAAAACGGGTAATGGTTTCATTTCTTTTTTTTTTAAAATATGGGCTGGGTAACGAATCGAATGTGGGCTGGTCGGATGAAAATAGTGGTTAATTGATTTGGTGAATTAAAAGATGGGCTAATATAGAGAAATAGCTTGGCTTCTAAACTTAAATAAAAGACCCATTTTAACTAATTATATGCTAACATGTGTTAACATAATAGCTCAGATGAAAATATGTATTTATTAGTACTCAGATAAAAATAAAGTGACGTCGTAATAGCCGTGCGATAATATATTTGAAATCCAACAGTAAGTAAACGTTATTATTTAATTGCGCGAAAATAAATGCGATGCGTGTGCATAAGGTAAAAATCTTTGAAATGATAAGAATGCGAATTATACTTTTGATACGACGGCAACAAAATAATAATAATAATAATAATAATAATAATAATAATAATAATAATAACAATAATAATAATAGTGATAATAGTGGTAGTAGTAACGGTAATAAAATAAAAGATAATAACAGTAGTGACTACACAGGATAATAAAACGCCAGTATTAATAAAAGTTAATAATTATAGTAAAATACAAATAATTATTTTTTAAATTGCCAAAAATATTATGAGCATAAATAGATATTTTGGAGAAGACGGGACAAAATTGGGTGTCAACAAGTTGTAGGTTCCCTGAAATAGAATAACTTTTGCTCGAATCATGTATTTACATGGAGAATAATCCGTTAATTATATAAGATATCACTAATGGCGAACCAATTACTAAAAGAGCACTTGGTTAAGTGATAGAGATGGAATTCTATTTCAGCCTCTTGTGCTTGACGTGGGATCGAATTCCTTGGAGTCTTTTTATCCGATTATTATTGCATATTGGTTCATTTTAGTATGAACCTATAAGCTTAAAATCTTTGATCCACATCCGGTTATTATCTTTTACATCAAGATTGTAGTAAGTGAAAATATGAACCACATCTATTATGACACCATACAATGATTAATTTTGTCATTCACATATCTTCTCAGTTATATTTCCAATTTAACCAAAGAAAAAGAAAAAAAAACAGAGAGAATCATTGCCTGACATTTTGTTTTCCACTCTACATTTCTTAAAATATGAACAAAGTGCATGTTACTCTAGACATTATCAGAGAGGTGAAAACATAGATATTTGATAGGGGGGAAAATGTCAACTCCAAAAATACATAAACTAAAATAGTGAGAAAACAAAAGATTACCCCACATTGAGACAGATGTGGCATTCTGTCCACCCCTTCCCTTAATAATGTATCTGCCAATTTGGTGAAGAATCTACAATTTCTTTCTCTATCTCAGCTCAGCCCCATTAATGGGGTCGGTAAGATGTTGGAGGAAACATTATACTGCAACTTGGTTGTACCATGAATTGGCCCTAAATATTATGTGTATTAATTATTAATTATTATTGGTATTATGAATATTATTATGAGTTTAGTTATGTAGACCGTCAGTGGGATGAATTTCTATATCATCGGATTATCGTTATTTGTTTCCGCAGGTAATTTGTTTTAATGTCAAGATTATAATTAAATCTCATATTTTAAGAAGATTTACACGTAGATCATTCAAAATATATGTCGACCCTGACATATAGTATAAATTCTTTAAATTGACGGTGTATCAAGTTCTTTAAACTTTTCTATTATTATTGTTATTAGGATTTACTTATATATGCTATTGATGTGAAAGACTTTTACAGTCATTGAAAACATAAGCAAACAATTTTGACTAGAGGATTCAAAAAAAATCCAAATATGTCACACCTGATATTGAATTAACATGTATTTCACTTATATAAAGGAGATACAAAATTTTCTTCATGCTATGGATCCGCCATTGAATATAGATATTGGCCATAAAAAAGAGGATATATATGAGTTAAACTCTTATAATTCTTACTTAGTAATATTATTTGGTACTGTTGTGTAAGTTTCAACTAAATGTATGTGAATTTAAGTTCTACTCTGTGTGTGGTGGTGGGGTGGGTGTGGTGGGGGGGGTGGATATGTGAGACTCTTATGGGAAGCTGCTGCCCTTCTTCTCTACACATGAATGAATGATTCTTGCATTGCACGGATTTATATTAAAAAATACAAATCCAATTAAGTGTTTTTGATATCTTTATAAATAATTGATGTTGCAGCTTGCAAAAATCTCTCTTTCTTTTTCTCTCTCACACATACACAGACCACCGCATTTGTACATGATTGCATATGTTGTTCGTTCCTTGACTAATGAATATAAAAGCCAACCCCATTTAATTTCCTTTCACATTGAACTAAAAGATTCTTATGTTTGTAGGATTTTTCAGTGGAAAATAAAGTAGTACCAGTTATTTAACAATCTTGACACTGATCAGAACGGTCTTAACCGTTAATAACTGCGATATTATCGAATCAGTTATAGTTAATAAAGGCTTTCTTTTTTAAATAGCTTTTGACTTTTTTAGTGTTATGTGCTCAGAGGCAGAAAAAGAATTTGAAGTTTATGTTTTAGGTTTGGCATACAAATATTGAATTGACCATGATTAGTATAATTGACGCTGTTAATCAATATTCTGCATACATTGAGGTTGTTCGAGGTCCGTTGGGATGTGAATTGGACATTTCGGGGTTAGGTAGTTTTGAAGTAAGTAAGATCTTTAACTTGTCTGAGTTCTTGTTTGTCTAAATCGTGATTTGTAACTTGCATAAATGTATTTGAACTACCTAGTATGTTATGGGGTGAGTGCATACTAGCTAGGACAATTTAAACAAATTTTGCTTATACACTATGTACTGACACGTGTTTTAGACAACGCGATGCTTTACGATGTGCCCCTTTTATGATTATAACATGACATTTCGTTGGTCATGAAGCATGTTTTACTTATGATTGATAAAATCTAGAGCAGGATATGCTAGTTATCATTGATAATTAAGGAGCGTGTTATGAATTGCATCGTTTCTATACTTAATTAAATTCATGAAACTACTTTATATGTATTTACTGACGTTGTTCACTAGCAATTTATGTTTATGCGCTTCATGTTATAGAGTTGATATCGATTTCATACTGCTTTGGGTCTTTATCCCTGATGCTCCTTTTTACTAGGTCTAGCAGTCATGGCTTCGAGGCTATATGTGTATGTGTGCATTAATACCTCGTTCATGCATGAATCATGAATTAATGTTTTTTCACTTGCTCCAAGGTATGGCAGAGGGAAAGAATAGTTACTCCTTTCATTTAATTTGTTTGTCTTAGTTTTCTTTTAGTCCGTTTAAAAAAGAATGTATTTTTTCTTTTTTGACAATTCTTTAATTTCAACTTTTCATATGGTATATTTAAGACTACAAGATTAAAAGACATTTTGGTACATTATACGTATCTTTAGTTTAACACCACAAAATTCAAAAGATTTTCTTACTTTTTTAAACCCATACCAAATCAAAATTAGGCAAACAAATTGAAACGGAGGGAATATTTTATGGGTCTTCGTGATTCACAATTTACTTTTTTGTGCATGATCATATCTATCTACTATTACAGTTGTGTGTGCCGTTTATTTTTATTTTTTTTGGTGTTTTTGAGTTTCAGTTGAGATGAGCCAACTGCATCTATCGTGGTGGCATTTCAACTAATCCCTTTATGTATTTTTTTTTTTCCTTTGATTTGGGGCTGCGAGATATATCTTTTTGTACTCTGCTTAAGATAGATGATCCTTGACCTTGTACCGTGGGATTTTATTGGGTCTCAGCTTTTGTTCCGTACCTTATGATTTTCATTGTTATGAGATGTCCGACTTTCGTTTGAGTTATGAATTGGTCATCAAATGCAAGAATGCTTTATGAAGGTCATGGTATCAGTTTGTCTATCCAATAGTAGCTCTTTAGGTGTCGGTTATGGATTTCAAAATGAGTCGTGACAATTTAACATGATATCAGAGCAGATAAAAGATTTTGAATTCGAATTTCATCGTCATGCATTATTAAAAGAATTTTTATGTGCTTCCTTAATAAAAAAGAATCAGACTAGCACAAGTGGAAAGAGGAATTGAAATATAATCAAATAATTAAAAATATATTTTCTTGTAATTTAAACTATTATATGAGTGTTGATCATACACTTTAACAATGTGTTTGATCATGGAAAGGTAGCTTCTAATAATGGATGGCCAGAATGTACTTCAAGTATGGATTGATGCTATTCACTTTGTGTTACGTTAATCTGTCTCCATATTTCCCTACTCCCTTTTCCCCTTCCTATATGTCATGCTCTAATTCTTTACATAATGGTAAATGCTACTATGTGACAATCACTATAGACAATTGAACTCCCTTTAAAGGTCACTTTTCTTCCGAAGTTAGTTTGATCAAATCTCCTTTTTCAATTAACAAGCATGAAAATATAGAGTAATTAGGAAAGATCTACTTAGATTATAATTCGTACTAGTATATATTTAAGTAAGTGAACTAATAATGATGAAAGCACATTATTAATAATTTCAGCAAGCAAAACCATCATGTCAATGGTGACTCTTATAAGCATTGAAGTCAATCACCTTTTGTCATTCGATCATGACAAAACAGTCTACTTAACCTAAAAATAATCATGTCAAAGTAGCTATCACCATACACACGAAGTTAATTATAAAAGCACGAATGAAATCGGATTTTCTTCTAAAGACTTAATTACCTCTTATCTTCAATCCTTTTGTCGGGAATACAACCAGACAAGCAAATAATTCTTAGTACTCCCTCCGACCCATTTTTGTGTGAATGTTTGACTTGAAATGGGAGTTCAATAAGATAAAGATTTTTCTTTACATTCAAATAAAATATTCTTTTCATTCAAAATTATTCTTTCAAATGAGTGGTGGCAGATGTGTCAAATGTGAGGGTTCGACTAAATTTGGGTGGGTTATATGCAATGGCGGAGCCAGGAATTTCGCTGAGGGGTTCAAAATATAAAAAAGCAAACATACGAAGAAGTCTAAGGGGGTTCAACGTCTAATATATATACATAAAAAATAATTTTAACCTTGTAAAAAAGATTTTTTAAGGGGGTTCGGATGAACACCCTCGGCATAGTGTGGCTCCGCCACTGGTTATATGGGCTGCTAATCCAAAAGTTACTTGGGCCGAAATGGACTAAACGATGAGTCATAACCCAACCCATCCAACTCTTACTATGTTTTAATTTTTCTTGTTTATTTATTTTCTTATAATTTGTTTAAGTACCTAATAATACTTTATTTTATATATTATGACTATATATAACGTATCGAACAAAAAAAATCATTTAGTAATAATATTTTGCTTAAGATTTTTTATGAGTCATTTGGATTAGCTACATATCAACTCAACTTTCATTTTTTTTGTACAGATTGCCCTTCAAAAGCACTAATCTTTAATTTTTCCCCCTCAAATTAGTGTTCTTTAATTTTTGTCCTTCGCCTAATACGATAATACCCTAAGGTTCTGGATTCGAACCCTAGTTCAGTAAAATAAAAAAATAAAATAAAAAATTCGCAAAGCAGTGTTTTGCATGCAAACTCTACCTGCAGGCAGAGTTGGCAAAACTCTACCTCACATGCAAAACTACGCACCCAGAGTTTTGCATTCGAAAAATAAGGCAAAACTGCGCTTAAGGTAGGTTTTGGCATGCTGATGGCAAAACTCTACCTTGAGGTAGAGTTTCAAACTCTGCCTGAAGGTAGCAAAATTCTGCCTCAAAACTCTGCCTTTGCATGCAAATCTCTACCTTGCGAATCCAAACTCTACCTTGCAATTTTTTTTTAATTTTTGACTGAGCGGGAGTTTGAACCCGAAATCAAGGGGTTCTAACGAAGGACAAAAATTAAAGACCACCCCAAAATTAGGGCATTCCTGCGAGATGAGTTGAATTGGGCGGGTCAAAATAGATTAAGAGTCCGTTTGGATGGGCTTATGGCTTTTGACTTATAAATTATAAGTTAGGATTTCTAGCTTATAACTTTGGGTTATTTTTGTCATTTTAGCCTAAAAACAAGTGCTTAAAAGCACTTTTTTATTTTATCCAAATACTACAAAAGTGTTTAAAAGCTATTTTGACTTAAAAGCACCTAAAATAAGTCAATCCAAACAGGCTCTAAGTGAATAAATGGGTAAGCTAATGACCCGCCTAACTTGGACAGTTGGGCGAGTTAAGTTTTCAAGGGCTATTTTTGTCACCCCCAATGGTGAGTGTTTCATTTTCACTTTCTCTCTCCTCATACAATAATTAACTTTTTATACCCGATATATATCAAGTCATGAAGTATGAAATGAAGATGCTATATTGAAACCGAGCGAATAACTGTATATAACTAAGTGGAAACGATTCTAATTAAAATGTTGAATTATTGTAGTGATAAATATGTTCCCTAGTTTTATATTTGTTGAACAATTGGGCAAACAAAATGAGAGAGGACTAGGGCTTTGCTAAACATGTTGTGTCAAAAAATTTCCTATGAAAAGAAACGAATATGAACCAACAAAAGAAAATATATGAACCAACTTCAGCAATCAGCATCATTCATTCTTAAGTTTTTTAGGGCAAGGTGGTGACTTAGAGACAGGTCACATCCTTCAGAGGAGCAAACATCCCAAGCCCAAGCTGTGCCCTTGCTCAGTCACATCCCTCTCTTCCCAGCCCCATTCTCCTTTGTTTTTTTCTAACCTAACCTAAAACTCTCGTTGTCTCATTATGTGACGGTATTTATCCGATATGAAATTTAAAAGATGAAGAAAGATCTTTGAGATATAATGTAAATATATACAACATAGCAAAATTGTCTTCACTATTGTATACGGTAAAACCGAGGATACAGGCACGCTCGGTTCAAATGCCGTTTCCGCCGAGTGCGGCACCGATGAAAATCCCCAAGAGATTTCGCATGTCCGATATCCCGAAGTACAATGGGACAACGGACTCAAATGAGCATGTGACTGCGTATACGTGCGCTATTAAGGGCAATGATCTCACCGAGGATGAAAGGGAATCAGTGCTACTTAAGAAATTTGGGGCTTCTGTCAAAGGGGGGGTGATTTGGTATCATAACTTGCTCGAGCACTTGATTGATTCATTTTCCATGCTCGTTGATGCTTTCATTAAGGCCCATGCCGGGGCCATCAAGGTCGAAACTCGAAAATCGGACTTATTCAACGTTAAGCAACGAGATGACGAGACCCTTCGCGAGTTTGTGGCTCGATTTCAAATGGAGCGCGTGGACTTACCTCCGATTCTTGACGATTGGGCCGTTCGAGGCTTTCACCCGAAGGGCTCGGCTCGAGGAGATCGATCACATATATGGAGCTAAAACAAAACCTGATAGAATACCCGGCGATCGCCTGGGCTGATGTACACAACAGGTATCAGTCGAAGATCAGGGTCGAAAATGATAAGATTCTGAGGGCTGCTTCAGTATCATGGAATTCTGGTAAAGGGAGTGATCGCTCAAGGAGAGTGATAGATCGAGATTCCAGATCGTCATATGTAGGGGTGTCAATGGGACGGTTCGGTCGATTATTTTTAAAAAACTATACCATCCCAATTCTTCGGTTATTTTATTTTGTATAACCAGAATTAGACTTTTCGAGACCATCCCATCATCTCGATTTTTCTTCGGTATTAGTACGGTTCAGTTATTTTAGTTTTAAAGTGTCACCTAAGAATACACCACCATTAAAATGTAACGACACAGACCTCCACAAACCTATTTATAGTACCATCAAATAAAGCTTCTATTTGTTTCTTATGAAATATTTAATGTAAAAGCTATTAAAAAAAATTATACAAAGTAACTAAACTGAAATGTGTTATATCAAGTAGCAAGACAACAACGATGACATCATCGCGATGTGAATCCTCACTGATTGACCAGGGATAAGAATAACTTGTCAAAGACAACAATGTTGAATTGAGCCAAAACAAACATTAGCTTGTGAGTTTAAAAACCATAGCTTGAATTTGATACATATGCATCAAGCAACACAGTAGAGGAGACCAAGATGGAGGTAAACTTCTGTTAGTGCTAACTATAACAAAAAATGCCTACTTAAATCATCTAAATCTATGACCGTGTGACTATGTATATGAGGTATCCTTTTGAAACTAAATCCAATCAATTAAAGGCCCAAAATTTAGTGGCCGAAATTCTTTTTTATACTTGAAACAGAACTTAAAAATATATTTTATATATTCAATTTAACATATTTGTAATATATAAAATATATTTCATACATGTAAGGCTATTCGGTTCGGTTCGGGAATTTTTCGGGTTTTTGTATAAATTAAAAAGACCACCCTAATTATTAGGGACGGTTATAAGCTTTAAAAAAATCCACGATTTTATTGAAAAAAACACTATAAATCGGTTCGGTATAGTTAGGTTCGGTCAGTTCGGTTGGTTTTTCATATTTTTTTGACACCCTAAGTCATATGACAAGTACCAGCCTTACCCGCTCGATCGAAAGGGGAACGAGCGTAACAGCGAATCGGGCAAGAGTGATAGGAGAAACGATCGAAGGAATGATCGAGGCCAAAATAGCCGTGGTTTGGGAAACAGAAATGTTGTCAATAGAGCTCCGGGAAATAGAGAAACTCCAAGGTTATCCGAGTACAACTTTTGCGTCGATGTAGCAACTATAGCGGCGGCCGTTATCCGAAACAAAGAAACAAGACATCCTAGGTCAATCCAATCCGACCCGGAGAAGCGGGATAAAAGTCTTATTTGTAAGTATCATCATACTCACGACCACCGAACCGAGGATTGTCGACAGCTGAGAGAGGAGGTCGCCCGTCTGTTCAATTTGGGACATCTTCGAGAATTCCTAAGTGAACGAGCAAAAACCCATTTTAAAAACACGGACTCCAACAAGCATGATAGGCGGAAGAGCCTCGGCGGGTGATACACATGATCATGGAGGAATCGACGTTCTATTGGGCCTTATAAAGCGCGCAAAAATTTCCATAACGAGGGAAAAAGCATATCCGAATGATGACCCCGATGGCCCCATCACATTCAATGACGAGGACATGGAAGGCATCGCCCAGCCGCATAATGACGCACTAGTAATATCTGTCCTTGTTAATAAGTTTAGAATTAAACGTGTGCTGATTGATCCAGGTAGGTCGGCTAATATCATCCGATGGAGAGTCATCGAACAGCTAGGACTACTAGATCAGATCGTGCCGACAATACGGGTCCTCAACGGATTCAACATGGCATGCGAAACGACGAAGGGTGAGATCACTTTACCGATCAGTATGGCAGGAACTACGCAGCAGACCAAATTTTATGTGATAGAGGGAGACATGGGATACAATGCATTGCTGGGCAGACCGTGGATTCACCTCGTAAGAGCGGTTCCCTCGACTATGCATCAGGTATTGAAATTTCTGACTCCAGACGATATCAAAACCGTCCGTGGTGAACAGCAGGCCGAAAAAGAAATGTTCGCGGTTGAAGAATCTGTTAGGACTATAAAAGCGCCAGATCGGAGTGAAGGGAAAAATGCCAAATAGCAATCACAGATCCTGATCCCGAAATCTTTGGAAGATCGAAACGGAGACACACTAGACGAAGAGCTAAAATTCGGAGTATCGAGAACCTTTGTGGTGCCCGATGATTCTGATGCCACTAAGTCCACCATTGAAGAACTCGAGCAAGTCATACACTGTTCGTCCATCAACCAGAAAAGAAGGTATACCTGGGCACGGGATTAACCCCCGAGCTCAAGAAAGAATTTATTGAGTTTCTTAAAATTAACTCAGATTGCTTTGCTTGGTCCCATCTAGACATGACAGGTATTCCACCGGACGTGACGACACACAAGTTGAGCTTGGATCCAAGTTTTTCCTCGGTCAAACAAAAGCGGAGGCCACAACCCGAGATAAAAGATGCATTCGTCAAGGATGAGGTAACCAAGATCCTTAATATAGGATCCATTCGAGAGGTAAAATACCCAGATTGGCTAGCTAAGGTTGTAGTAGTGCCTAAAAAGGGGAATAAGTTTAGAATGTGCGTAGATTATAAAGATTTAAACAAAGCCTGCCCGAAGGATTCATTTCCTTTGCCCAGCATCGAGCGCATGATCGACGCTATCGCGGGTCACGACACGCTAAGTTTCCTCGATGCCTATTCTGGATACAACCAAATACAAATGGACCCGGAGGATCGAGGAAAAACCTCCTTTATAACTAGGTTTGGCATATATTGTTATAATGTAATGCCCTTCGACTTAAAAAATGCCGGTGCCACCTATCAGCGTTTAGTCAACCGAATGTTTGAACACCAAATAGGGAGATCCATGGAAGTTTATATAGATGACATGGTCGTTAAGTCCCTACGAGCAGAGAACCATTTGAAATTTTTACAGGAAAACTTTCAAAGATATTAAGAAAGTACAACATGAAAATTTGAACCGAAAAAATGTGCCTTCGGAGTCAGATCGGGCAAGTTTCTCAGATTCATGGTATCAAATCGGGGAATCGAAATCAACCAGGATAAGATAAAGGCAATTGAAGATATCACCGTGATAAACGACATCAAAGGGGTACAAAGACTAACGGAACGGATAGCGGCCCTAAGCCGATTCATCTCCAGATCTTCGAACAAGAGTCACCGTTTCTTCTCATTGCTCAAGAAAAAGAATGACTTTGCATGGACCCCCGAATGTCAGATGGCCTTGGCAGAACTCAAAAGGTACTTATCAAGCCCACCTCTACTCCACACACCAAAAGCGAACGAGCGGTATATCATAATTGGGCCGTGTCGAGATAGCGGTGAGCGGTGTCCTCGTTCGAGAGGAGAAAGGTACGCAATACCCGATTTACTATGTAAGTAGAACCCTCGATGACGCCGAAACCAGGTACCCACATTTGGAAAAACTCGCTTTGGCTTTATTAAGTGCATCTAGAAAATTAAAACCTTACTTTCAGTGTCATCTCATATGCGTCATAACGTCGTACCCCTAAAGAACGTCACGCATAAACCCGAACTCTCGGTGCCGACTAGCAAAATCGGTCAGAGATTGGGCGGTATGATATTGAATACAAACCCCAACCGCAATCAAATCCAAAATACCGGCGAATTTCTTGGCCGATTTCAGACTGCCAATGTCCCCGATGTCGACAAGAGATGCTTCTTGCCTCGGGAACTAGCGGAACGGAGTCCGGACCCTTTATACGGATGGTACGTCTAATGTAAAAGTGGTCCTAGGGTTGAAGGATCGTTCTCAAACCTCCCTCGTGTGACATAACAAGATAATCTATTAGATCGGCTGATTTAACTAACAACGAAGCCGAGTATGAGGCTATGATTGCAGGTTTAGAACTGGCTAAAAGCTTGGGAGTCGAGATCATAGAGGCCAAGTGCGATTCTCTCCTGGTGATCAACCAAACGAACGGAACCTTCGAAATCAAAGATGATAGAATGCGGAGATATCAAGAAAAAATTGCAGTCATCCTTCGTGGGTTCGAGGTGGACGTTGGAACATATACCCTAGGATCAAAATAATGAGGCAGATGCCACGCAAATCTGGGATCCTCGGTCAAATCAAAAGGGTTCGCCTCCAGAGCTGTGGTACAGTTAACAAAATAAGTCATAGAGACCGGCCACGCCGAGATAAACTCGACCAGCCTCACTTGGGATTGGAGGAACAAATACACGTTATTATCTTCAAACAAAAGCTACCATCCGATGCCAAGGAATCAAAGGCCCTAAACCAAAGCAACAGATTTTGTTTGGTCGATGGCCAACAGCGAAGGTCATTTCACGGCCCCTTGGCGAGATGCCTAGGACCAGGGGAAACCGACTATGTTCTGAGAAAAATTCACAAGGGGACTTGTGGAAACTATTCGGGAGCCGATTCATTGGTCCGCAAGCTGATCAGAGCAGGATACTACTGGAACGAGATGGAGGAAGATGCCAAAACCTTCATTCGAAAATGTAACGAATGCCAAAGACGCACGCCCGTCAATACATCAACCTGAGGAAGAGCTCCATCCGGTCCTCCCCCGGCGGCATTCACGAAATGGGGCATGGATATGTGGGACCTTTGCATTGGGCCCCGGTAAGACGCGAATTTATTTTACTTATGACCGATTATTTCTCTAAAACGGGTCGGCGCACGAGCACTCGAGAAAATCAGGGAAAAAGAGGTCATTAATTTCATTTACGATCATATAATCTGTCGATTCGGGGTACCAGCGGAGATCGCGTGTGATAACGGGAAGCAGTTCATAGGTAGCAAGGTCAGCAAGTTTTTCGAAGAATACAAAATCAAGAAAATCTTATCAATCCCGTATCATCCGAGTGCGAATGGCCAGGCCGAGTCTACCAATAAAACCATACTGCAGAATTTAAAGAAAAAGGCGGCGCCTAAGCACCGATGGAAGGAGGTTCTGCCCGAGGTTTTATGGGCCTGCCGCACAACGGTAAGATCAAGCACTGGGGAGACTCCATTTTCCCTTGTATACGGAGCCGAGGCCCTGATACCCGTCGAGGTTGGTGAACCAAGCTTAAGATTCAGTTATGCCACTGAGGACTCAAACCGTGAAGCAATGTCCGTCAATCTGAATCTCATGGACGAAAGAAGGGAAGCTGCTCATATCCGGATAGCCGCACAAAAACAGAGGATGCAAAGGTATTATAACCGGAGGACCAGCCTCAGACATTTTCAGATTGGGGACTTGGTGGCGGTGAAGGTCACACTTCATACGAAGAACCTCACGAAGGAAATTAGCCCCGAATTGGGAAGGACCGTACCGAGTCACCGGAATGACCGAAAAGGTTCTTATTAGCTCGAGAATGAAGACGGACAACATATCCGAAAAACAATTGGAATGTAGACACCTAAAACGATATTCCGTTAAAGGTATGAATAACTTTTTCTTTTGCTTTCTTCTCTCGATCTAACCTCGCGGGGATACGGCCCGAGGGACGACAAAAAAACACGATGGATACTCAAAAGTCATAGACTTAGAGACTCGAAAGCACGTCTTTGCACTCTTTTTTACTTCGACCGTTTTGTCCCGGTGGGTTTTCGGTAAGGTTTTTAATAAAGCGGCCCGAACAAATACACATATAGACCATACCGATCAAAGACCGGAGACCGAGGATTGCACATACCTGGCTAATAGTACCCAAGCCCTCATACTTCGGACTCGAATACTAGGGGACTATTATAGCATGAGTTAAGTGATAACTATGTAAAATCCAAGGCCTGAACGATAGGATCAGATGTAAGGAACAAACGATCGATTGAATCGTGTCCACTTAGTTTGTTCTTGCCGCGGCAACAATTGCGAATGCATCTCTGGCCGGTTTTTCAATAAAACTTACTTCAATCAAAAGGATCCAATATTTCCAAATACCGAAAAGCTATGGTGTAACGGTTAAAGACTACGGTCTAAAGTATGGCGTAACAGTTAAAGACTATGGTCTAAACTATAGCGTAAATGTGCTTAAAGACTACGATCTAAAAAACATATGCAAGCTCAAAGCTGTGACCTAAAACGGTTAAAGACCACGGTCTAAAAACGCAAAAATGTCGTGATTGGGTCTGTCTTGAAAATTATAAATAAAGCAACGACTAACGTCAACACGGACTAAAACCCAATCACGAGCCGTTACCATTTGAATTTTATCCTAGCCGAAACAATATGGCAAATTATAATGATGGCATAAACCGAACAAACATTGAACCGAGCAGTACTTTGCAAATATCAAGTATAAATTTTGATTCATACATAAAGTAGATTTACGAAGGCTCAAACTAGTGGCCTCAAAACAAAGGTGTAAAAACAAAAGAAGGGACACAAGGCCCCGAACCTAATCTTCACCCGACCCCTCGACCTCTTTATCGGCTGACTCGAGGTCGATATCCGAATCCTTAGGGTCGAACGCAGCCTTTGCTTCCACTTCAAGCTTCTTGACTTCCTCGATCAGATCTGATAAGTCCACACTAGTGGCTTGAACTTCTTCGAGGGTTTTCCTTCGGGATAAGCACCACTCGTGCTCGGCTTGAAGATTCTTCCTTTTTGGCGGCGTGATCACATCGACCTTGTCTTTGCTCTAACATATCGTCATAACCCGAGATCCGGTCGAGAGCCTTTCCATGCTTGACTTGCGGTCGGTGATGACCGATTCAATCGATCCCGTTTCCGAGCTTCCGGCAATGATGAGCTAAGGCCGTTCATTTGTTCCACGACGCCGGCGTCGCTCCCCCCGGAGAACATCACGTTCGGCCATAGCACCGATGGTCATTTCGTGAAGGACATTAAACTTGGGCTTGATCCCATCTAGCTCTGCCCGAAGTTGATCGATCTGGCTAACATAAGCCCGGGTCTGAGAAAGAAGGGCGTTAGCATCGGCCGTTAAAGATTTATTAAAAACTTCGAAAGCTCTTACCTTCTCTGCTAGCTGATCGCGCTCCCGCTTAGCCTCAGCAGCTTCATTTTGAGCCACTGTTAAGTCCGGCTTCAGGATAGAAAGGTCAGGGAAAGACGAGATGTATTGCAATTTACTCGCTCGTACGGATCCATTAGCTGAGTCCACCTTCGACTTTTGCTTTTAAGCTCCTCCTCAGCCGACCCACTTCATGCCTAAGCACTGGCTTCGAAAGGTGATGAGCGCGAGAGGCTCATAAGAGAAACAGGAACGATTGTAAAATGAGACATGAAGTTAAAAGTAAATGAAAGGAGCACAAGAACAAAACTTACCCGGTTCAATGCATGCTGGGCCTCGTTAAAAAGGCATGATTCCGACTTCATCCATTTTCGGACAGTTTCCGGGACACCGGGGTATAAATAGCTAGCCACCCCGACCTACTTCCCGACAAGATGTTCATGTCGGCCGGCACCTTGAAAGATTGATAGCCTCTCTTCTTATTCGGGTCGGTACTAGGGGCGAGGAAAACGACTTCTCCAACTTAGGACCGGAATTAACCCCGAAACGATGAGCCACCTGGGATGGACAAATGCTCAAAACCCGACATACCCGAAGCGGGTATTTCATAACCCTCATGACCGGCTGCCCTTTGCTCGGTCATCTTACCTTTGGCTTTTTCATCATCGGTGGGAACATCCACCAATAGCGACGGAGAATCCTGTATGCAAATTATCTTTTCAGATGAGGCCACAGCTTGTATCGAAAGGACGGAACTAATACCATACAAAGGTGGAATAGTAGGTACCTTAGAGCCTGATACCGATGAAGTTGCCTTCGATCCAAATTGCGGTTAGCGCTTTTCAGTACTTCGAGTAGAAGTGTGATCGGAGGCCCGACCTTCGACCCGAGATCCCTGCATTCATCGGCCTCGAGATACCACTCGACCCGGCCAAATTTAAAGCGAGCTTTCCACCAATAGTGGAGTGATTGCAACAGAACCGGTCAAATCATGCTCAAGGAGTTTGTCAATAAGACGATGCCCACCTAACGCCGGATCATCGTCGTTAGAATGGTCCAATAATTGACCAACAACCTCAGCGTTCAAAGCACGGGCCGAGATATCTTCCGATGAGGTCTCTCGAATAACGACCCTCGATCTTTTTCTGGCCTGGGAAGGAGCTCGAGATGATTCAGAGGATTTTATTTTCCTCCTCTCAATTAGGTCTCCCTGATCGGGAGCTTCGATATCTTGCTCGTCAGCTGAGGCCTCGATAGTTTGCTAGCCCCGAATTCTGGTGGCCTTAGACAAACCTGTGAAGCAAAAAGAGGAACAGCCATTACCTAACTAACGTGGCGTATTGTGTAGAGTAGAAAGGACGACGCTATAAGGGAAAGACTTACCGTGGATTCCGGCCTCCCAACAGGACCGGGACAAACGTTTTCAGGTACGTTCGGCATAAGTAAGTTGGGAACAGATTTTTTCAATCCATTGGTAGAGGTTAGGAACCGCACCAAGGGTTCGGATAAGCGCTGTATACACATGAACAAATAGAAGGTTCAGTATAGGTGAAGGCACGTGGCCGAATCGTGTCAACATAAAGTTACTTACTGTTTGGGTTCCATTTCTCAGGAAACGGCAATTTGTCAGCGGGAATCAGATCCGTCGTCACGATTCGGACAAACACCGCCTGGCGTCCTCGGTCTCTATCTTCGTCCGGACGTAGAAGGGCGCTTTTCCGGCTTCATTTTGAGGTTTATCATTCCCCTCTCACATATTAGGGGCTATAAGCGGAGTAGGTGGTGCACCGTGAACGGAATGTTCACGTTTGTAGTAAAATAACGGAGGAGCACAACGATCCTCCAAAATGATGGGTGAATTTGGCCGAGGGTAATCTCGTACCGTTTACAGAAATCGACCACCACAGGGTCGAGTATGCTGAATGTGAAAGGGTAAGTATAAACACTTAAATACCCTTCCACGTAGGTCGTTATGGCTTCATCCTGGTCAGGGATAACGACCTCCTTACCTTTTCACCCACAATCTTCTTTGACTTGCTCGAGTTTATTCGGGGGTATCGTGCACAAATAGGCTGATATTTCGACACCTCGATCCCCCTGTTGAGAAGGTTTCTCGACTTTAAAGTCCCGAATGGTCGAACAGTCCTGAGGAACAAGGTCAGTCAGCAGTGGCTCTAGTTTAGGAGCCGAAGAGGTCTCACCAGCTTTAGCCTTTGAAGATTTGCTCATCATTTCGGAATTATGAAGATAAGAAGGTTTTGAATGAAGGTATGAAGATTGAACAGGAAACTAATAAGAAGATATGAAGATATGAAGGTATGAAGGTTTCAAGATATGAAGATCAACGTATCCAAAACACACGAAGGTAAAAACAAGGGCATATACAAAGGTTTGGGTACAAACAATACACATGGAATGCTCAATGAAGTCCAATAATAACCAATTTGCGAAATCCCATTAAAGATTTTTTGCATTTCACAAAATTCCGACTATGTTGGATACATCAGTGCATCAAAAAAAGCAGAAGAAACCCTACTCTATGACCAATAATTGGAAAATAAAAGTAAGGCAGCCACACCCTTACTCAACCTAACAAGTCGGAGGATGGGATCTCCAAGTCTATCCACAGGATGTGGCAATGATGGTTGATACCGATTAGATATCCCCGTGACTTGCACCGGAGGCGAATGACTCGGGGATATCCAATTTCGATAAATCTTCCTTATCGAGCACAATCATTGGTGGAGTTTCGCCCGAAGGTATTTTTCGACGGGTCCCCATAATATGGCGAGTTCGAACTCGAGATTCAACCCCGGAATGCACAACGAAAAAACTTCCAGCCTCCCTGCGTCTAAGTGGCCTCGATGGAGCAGGTATTCTTCTTCCCCGAACTACGTCCTCAGCTACCGACTTTCCCTTGGTAGCCCTCCTCGTCCGAAGTCCTGGAAACCAAAGGTATTGAGTTAGGATATAATACAGGGAAATGAGGGTCGAAACGATCAGATTAAGAAGTTACCATGGTCTTTGCCTTTCCACCCTTCGGTGTCATTCTTCTCCAAGAATGGCCCTGAAGGTAGAGCTTTCGGAGAAGGGCAATCACCCATTCAAAAATAGCAATTTCAAGTGTGGGCTCAACCGGATCCGGTGAAGGGTTCCACACTTCGGGAAAATCGACAGGCGATGGACGGTAAAGTTGAACTTTGCGTATCATCACGAACCGCAAGCCATCCTCGATCATATCGTCTTCGGGGGTCGATTAAGCTTCGGCTTCCTGGGAAGATCCGAACAATTACCTGGATCACCCGAGGTACATATAAATGAAGCAAATGATCGAGGGTAAAAGCGACTCCGGCCGCATTGGCCAACTTCTCAATGCAGAACACGAGCCTCCAAATTTGCGGAGCGATCTGCCCGATACATATTCGATATTGACGGCAGAAGTCCTCGATTATTCTATGAACAGGGAAGGTGAACTCTATGGCAAAGGGATAAGTGTATGATAATGAGTCACCGGCAACATGATGATTTATTTTCACACCATTCCCAATGGGGAGGAGGTCGACGTCTGCTCCTAGATGCCAATCTTCCCTGACCATAGTCATGGCGCTATCACCGATACAAGATTCGAAATTCTCCACCGGGTCAAGATGACGAAGAACTTTACAGTCATTCGTATAAATAAAACCCGACGGAACAATACCGGCGACGATAGATTCTAACTCACGTCGAGGCGGCGCTCCATTGATGGTATGAACGAATGCGATCTTCACCCCGAGTCAATAACGGTACCTAAGCCATGATCGTAGAAGGTCCTCCTTAACGACAAGTACTCACACCCCGGAACAAGAAGATTGAAAGATCCGAAGAGTATTATGGGCTCGATGCGGGAATATCAATAAGCCAGATGAAACAAAGTGAGATTTGAAGAAGTGCAGATGCATGGAAAAGAAAGAAGACATGGGCTTTATATAGAAAGAGATTTAAGAGATCTTTTAGTGTATCAAGGATTCTGATACAAGGAGGATTCTTCAAAAAGATTTGGCGGCTGGGTAATAATGACCTAGCATCCGGCAGAGTGAGATTTGACTTAAAGGTCTCGTCCTAGGTAATTGGACGGTTGTTCGACCTTTTGGGTCCATTCCCCGCCGTCAATAATTGTACCTCGGGAAATGGTGGGACTATATGTATACGGGTAAAACCGAGGATACAGGCACGCTCGGTTTCCCGTTGTTATGGATATGCTCGGTCACGATACGACCGTCTCATCGAGAACGAGGCTTCGAGTTCGGGCCGGGATGAGGCGATAAAGGAAGGGCGATTGACTGCCACCAGCGGAAGACCAAAATATTCGTCCTCAACCGGATAATTCGGCGTCGATCTCAGCAAAATAACTGTCACCGGATTTATTTTCTTTATTTAGAATTGCACTAGGGTTGAAACTCCTCTACTATATAAAGATGAGGTTATCATTCATGAAGGGGGTAGCGATAGCAAGGAGAGAAACAGTTTACATCAGCAATCATAAGAATCTTAAAACCATTCCCATTTGTTCTTAAGTTCATTTTTATTATACTTAGTGTAAGTTCCTAACGTAAGGTATTGACCTCGGTTTCTATACTAGGACGTACCGGACGTAGGTTGGTCGGATTCCGCTTCTCTCGTTCATTTATTGGCTTATTTCGCTATTTAATCTTGAATTGAATTTAGCCACATATCTTTGGTGTCACGCATAAATTTAATTGTTCTCCGTTTTAAGGTTAAACAATTATAAATGAGTGGTTGTATATTCTAGTCTATCAACATTAATTTCATCTGAACTCGATATTTTTAATTAAATTTTTAACAAAATTTAGATCCAAATCAACCCATAATTTCCAAAGTGTAACGGGTTTAATAGTAAAACATATAGATTAAATTCATAGAATTAAAATCCTACATCTGCTTCTGGTGGTAAGAATTCTACATGTCTTCTCATAAAATGTGAACATTTGTATAAAGTGATTTTCAAAAAATTATGTCATTAAAAATAAAATAACATACTCAATAAAATTGAATAGTTCTCAAATATAAAAAATTTACTATAATTTTCTTAGGACAAATTAACGCACGTGAAATGAGTGGAGTGAGTATGATTTATTTGTGAGCCCGTGATCTGAATCCTTGACAGCCACAAATAGTTTTTATCCAAACACACAATCCCCTAATGTACTTCCCAAAAGATATACGGAGTATCTTTTTTACCTTTCAATCCTTTTCGAACTTAGGGTGCGACTGGTACGCGGAACATATTTTTCAGAAAATGTTTTCTAATTTTTCATATTTGATTGAGAAAAAAATTTCAATAAATACTTTCTCTAAGAATGAGTTTATATTTGTTTCCCTAATGGAAGTAGGAAACAAATTCCATAAGTATCATTCGACGTTATTATCTCTTCTCCACCCTCCAACACACCCCACTTCCCATCCACCCCCATAGCCCCCATCAGCCATCTCCACCACCCCCATAGTCCTACCATTCACTCCCTCCCCCATAATATTTGCCTAAATGATATAAAATGCTTTTGATAGAATAATCTTCTGCTTAGTTTCCGAACACCAAGAAGTAAAGAAATAATTCACTTATTATTTAGGAAAACATTTTCCTTTCCTACCAAACACGCCCTTAGTTTGCTATCTGGTAGTGTCAATGTCACACTAAACTACAAGAGATAGTTTTTTGGCAATGTATAAAATGCCAACACAATGCCCTTTTTCAAACGCATAACTTAGAAATTCTAGCTAGCTACAGCTCCTCCTTATCTTGAAAGATATACGAGGATGACTATAAATAAATATACAGATATCAAGAAAGTGACTACCACCCAGTTAACTTTTTGGAGTTTTTATCGCTTTTTTACAATAAGCCTATATAGGATATTTGGTTGGTGGGTGGTCCTAATACCCACTATATAAGATTGATACTATATTTAATTACATATGTTGCCCAAACACTACAAGAAAAAATATATTTTGCAATAAAAAAAAAATTCTTGTCATAGATTAATTATTGTTGCAAAAAGTATTTTTGGCAATAAATAAATAAAAAATTGTTGCATAGACTTTTCCCAACGGTTCTTATTGCAACAACGTGCAACAACTTTTTTCTTTTTGTTGTCATAAGTACTTTTTGCAAAAATAATCAATACTATGGCAACAAAATTAAATTCTTTGGGAACAAAAGATTCATTTGCCAACAATAAAACTAAGTTGTTGCCAAATATTAAATTTTTTGTTACCATTTCTATACTTTCTTGTAGTGAAAATAGAAAAAAGGAAAAATATAGAAGTACAGATATATATTTAGACTGACTTAGGACCACTGTGACCTTATTTTTTGCATATGTATCAATGTAAATATCAAACAGCTACCTTTCCAAGAAAATTAAGCAGGTAAATAACGCTTACCTAATTGCATTTTGCTTCTAAAACGTGAATGTATTATATCCCTGGCTTGCAATATTGTTGTTGAATTTGCAAATGAAATCCCATATTAGTAACTGATAATAAAAAGAATTTAATTATGCATGAGGTATCGTGATATTTTTTATTGGTGTGAGGCATTTTGTGAAAAATTGTGCGGACTAGCTTGGTTCAACATAGAGTATCACACCATTTTAAAGTATTTTTCATCTGACTTAGCCCAATTGCTAATATCAAAATCTATGATTTGAAGGAATGAGTATAGAAATGACAGAGTAATATGTAAGACTGGGTTTAGAGTAATATGTAAGACTGGGTTTACTGCCTTCTTGGAGCTATGCATTAAGAAAGTAGCTTATGGGACCATAACAAATAAGTACATACATGGTGTAGAAATATTTTAAATGATATAAGGTCTTTTGGAGAGAATTCTCCGGTCTTTACTGAAACCAGACAACATCATACAATGTTAAGCGTATTTTTTAACTGACTTAGCCCAACGATTGTCATTTCTTTAATTTTGAATATTCACCTGTCTCATGTCAGTTATTTGTGAAAGTATTTCTGAATTGTGTGCAAAAGAGATTCTTCTGTTAATCAGTTGTTTCTCCTCTACTTATTTTATGAACTACTACAGGCTAACTTTGGTCCAGATATTTCTGACATTTATTACGTTTTCAGGCCCTAACACTATTTTTTGGATAGACCTTTGAGAGAATTGCTGTTATGCTAATATATCAGTTGTCAAAGCTTATAAGTTCTTCATTATTAACCACTAATTCATACGGGACTTTTTTCTCCAATTAAATAGTTGGAGTATTAAACAACTATAAATCTTAGTATATTGATATAAGATCAATTATCAAATAATTCATTTATTTTTCAGATTTATGAGTTCTCGCATTCCTTATTGAGTACCTAGAAACTACTACGTAGTAAATTACAGGCAGTAGTAAAACAATCTAACAATTTAATTATTGGCGTTGACTTATACCCACATCAACTTAAAATGTATTTTCCTTATTCCGTTTCTTTTTCTGGCAAAAAAAAAAAAAAGAAGCACAAAAGAAACAAGGTGAACCCCAGAGGGAAATATCAATCTTGACTGATTGGTCCTTAAAGAAAAGGAAAGCTTATCTGTTTTTACAACAACATCAATGCATAGTTGAATACATGACATGTTTTTTAATATAAACTTTTATCGCTTAAACAAGTTAAGTGTTATATTTTTTTTTCTATTTTAATTTCTAATTTCTAATGTCTTAAGATTAAATTATTTAAATTGGTGTAAATACCGTGTGTAGGTAAGTATTTTCCGATCTAATAATATCACTTCGCTCAATCCCGAAAAGAAAAATGGTGGGGGTTTGGGGTGTGGTTCTAACAATTATCAGTCAGATCTAAGTTGATTTCAAAATTAATTTTGTGATGACCATGTTGAGGAGACAAGTTACATCAGCTACACATAGTTAATTAAAGTAGTGTTTATCACTAATCTAGTTTAATTTGGGATTGCAATATATAGGGAATCTTCACCACAATAATATTATTCCAAATGTTGGTTGAGGCAGAGACAATGGATCCCAAGGTGGGGGCTGATTATAACACTCATTGCTTGGAATGTCTACCATCGACATTTAATTTTTTTGTTCTTCTGCAGCCTACCCAACATCCTAATTTATTTTTTACTTTAATTAGTAATTTACTAATTCTCTACGGATCGGACCACAATAAGTAATTTTTAAGGTTTTGGCACACTTGGAGGTAGATCTAGAATTAATTTATGAATTCTAGATCACAATCGATCATTTTTTACTTACTAGTTATAGATAGATAATTATATATATTAAATGAATATTTTTAACACAAATACAAAGTATGAATCAAAATTATTGAGTTATCTGGATCTTGTAATTATGCCGGTGACTCCACCCCTGGACACACCAATTAAAAAAAGAGGAAGAAGAAAAATTAACCTAAATTGCCGTCCACCTAACCTTTTAAGCTAAAAATAAATTTGATGTATAATATATGTATAATTCATGTATAATATGTGTATAACAAAGATATAATCAGTGTATAATTTATGTATATCAGCTAAAAGAAGTAAACGATGAATTGTGTAGTCTATTTGTGTAAAGACTCCGAAAAAAACTACTTAGTGAGTAACATTAATTAAGAGAGTTGTTTGTTTGACTAAATTATCCTAGTCAACTTATGAGAAAATTAAAAAGGTATTGAAAGACTTTTTGGAAGGTTGTTTGTATGATATATTAGACAATGGTAAATATATAAAAATAAAAATAAAATGCGTTATTGATATTCTTTTAAGAAAAATCACTTATTCTGAGTCAGATTTGTGAGGCTAGACAATCACTAATTGTGAGGGCGGGGAGAGGGGGGCGGGGGGAATAATAATTTAATGTTTAATTTAAAAGAAGTGTTAAAAGTCAACTATTTCTCTTCTTTTTAGTCATGAATGACCTAACCTCCATAACTTAGTTTGGTTTGAGAGCCATGGATATCAAATCTTGGTATTGATGATGTGAGAGAAATGTAATTCAAGATTTACCACTTTTTGTGAATAGAGATTATATTGATATGTATGTACAAAGCTGGCAAAGAGGACCAACTTGGCATTTTAAATGAGCTAAGGTGAATCAATTTTTCCTTTTAATATTAGTGGAAAATTGGAGTCAACATTAGGTCTAGTTCATTAGTTGTATTGTATGTATGATCTTGTGGAAGCTGTCAATTTCGAGGGTACTTGGGAACGTTAATCGATAAAGTAAATCTGATTATGCTATGATAAGATATCAGATCCTTTATAATCCCATATCAATCCCCGATTTTGTCACTAATCTTAATTTGTCCTAGTCCAATTTTGATAGAAGAATATCCTTGTTATTAAATTTATCTTGAAGCTGGCAAAACGTGCAGGTAGGTCAATTGAATCTCCTTCCTTTGAAAATTATATTTATTATGGTATAAAAAGAGAGATTTTTTTTATTTTTTTAACACACGTCCTTTCGAAGAAAAAAGTATACCCGCGACCTATGATACCTAAATCTCTCCAAAGCGGAACAGCTAATTCTTGTCCGCTTAATATCATATCCCTCGCATACAATCAACTCTTTTCATAAGTATATATTTCATATTAAAGTACGAAATGGACAAGTTAATTAACCTAAAGTATCTGATGCAGCATGACTCACACTTTAAACATCACAACATGAAAAATCCTGAAGAAGAAGAATATTTGAAAAAATCGCTTTCATAATGTATTTATTCATGGCAATATATTCGAGCCTTTGGGATCTCTCTTGAACGGCGGTCGGTCAGTCCTTTTCTTCTGTTGATGCTGAGACTGTCTCCCATATCATTCGATAACAAAGATCCACTACTTGCCTTGTCGCAAGCGAACCCAATAATGCCACGAGGCGGAGAGCCTTTCGATGAAGCCTGCACCCACTGGGAAAAAGGAATAATATACCTTGCCAGAGTTTCCCGATAAGGGGTCTTAAACAACATAAGAAAAAGCTTCACCGACTGCTTTATCAACAAGATCTTTCCATTTCTGCTACTATGCCTCCAGTTTACTGTTTAGTTCAGTTACTTTTTTTTCTTGCAATGGAAAAAATAGGCGATTTGAATCCCCGTTTTTCTGATTTCCTCTCGTCTGCTTTCTTGCTCATGAAAAGTATATATTTCATATTACAGTACGAAATGGACAAGTTAATTAACCCAAAGTATCTGATGCAGCATGACTCGCACTTTAAACATCACAGCCTGAAAAATCCTGAAGAAGAATATTTGAAAAAATCGCTTTCATAATGTATTTATTCATGGCAATATCTTCCTTATGTAAGTACCATAAAATTCTAATGCTTTTATTTCCCTCCTACTTCTAATTGTCTCCCACACTAGCTTTCTGTAGGTTGAAAGCCTTTATTACTTAAAAGGTCTTTTTTTTTTTATAACCCTTTCGTATCCGGAATCTATTTTGATTAATTCAAATTTATGCTTCATTTTCAGGCCTCGAATTTCATTACTAAAATATGTGAATTTCCGATGTATATTCCCGTCAAAATGTATCAGAAATACGGATTCTCCAATGGAAAGTTCGCCGGAAACATTTCTATCGAATCAATTTTTGACGAAAACTCGCATGTTTTAGTAGAGCCTGAAACCTCTAATTACAAGTTAAAGAAATTTCATACATTCCCTTACATCCTTGGTGGTAGGTAAAAGATTGCCCAAAATCCTTCTATTAAACAATCATCCAAAACCTCCTTTTCTTGAAGTTGAGATATTTCCTGCACTGTTTCAGAGAAGCAAATTCTGTGGCGGACTACTTTGCTAAACTTGCTTCATCAAGTAGAACCAGGTCCGTATATTACTCTCACGACAGTTTACCTGGTGAGGCAAAGGGACTGGCTCATCAATGGCAATTACCTACTTTTAGAAGAAGATTTGAGAAATCTAATTTCTTTGTTAGTTAATAAACCTTTTGTATTACGGAAAGAGATTTGTATTGGCTGCCTCTTTCCTTAAGATTGGTTTTCAATCTTCTTTTGTAGATTAGAGGCAAGGTTCCATGTCCCCCTCTAATCATTGGATTCTAATTATTTAAATTAACATGGTAGGGGTCAAGTAAACCCTCCACACCATAGGTTCACAGCCTAATGGTGATGGCTTAATTAAAAAAAAAAAAAAAAAAAAGATATTTGTACAGCCTAGCCCCTCCATGTAACAGTTGGCTCTCTTCCAACTACTTTGTGATTTAAACGTTAACTCTTAGAGCTCGATCATATCAAATTACGTCATTTTTCAACGTTAAAATTCATTAATAGACAAGTTTTTGTAATTGAAAAATAGCTATTATCATGATATTTTAAATTTCGGGACATTATGAAGGAGTTTCACTTGTTGAATTTGAAATTTCAAGGCAATGTTATTTTCAATTACTTGGCTGAAAAGTGAGCGGTGAGCGCGATTTACACTTTATTCTAAAAAAAAAACACAATCATCTGGGGTCTAGACCAATTCGTATTTGTGGAGTAGAAAGCTTATTATGGTAGATTGTCGTGATTCCAACCAAAGAAAACTCCATTCCTAAGACTCGGAGACCACAGTTCGGATAAAGAAATTGTTATCATTCTGACACACTCTCAACTATTTATTAAATTAGGTCAATACCTTAAAGTACAGTACATTTTAATCATTGATTTTCCAGAAAAATATACCGACACTTTATGAGTTATCCAATTCAGTTTGTCAACTCTTTAATCTTGAACTCAATTGTTGCATATATATATATATATATATATATATATATATATATATATATATATATATATATATATATATATATATATATATATATATATTCAGCCTCCACAAATATAGACAAAATGAAAGGAGAAAGATTTGACACTTCCTATATCAATTTCAATTAGCCACTTTTTTCTCTCTTTATTTTTGTTAATTAAGTCTGTCACTTTCTTATCTAAAATAGACAATTCATTTTGTTAAAGAACCTCAACTCCACCACACAAATTCAATTACATATTTTAAGATAGTAAAACTATCAATAATTAAGAGCATTCCTTTGAGAGCATTTATGCATGAAATACCTACATCTCCAGCTATTTGGAAATAGAAATGCATTTAAATTTCCAGACCTAACAAATAATAATTGTAGAAAGCAATGGACTTTAATTTACTGCATTAGGCAGTTGAATTTTGTAGACGTGGTCATTTGTAGGTACTGTGTCCAAATCAATTCATTAAGTCAAGGAAAGTATATTTTTTCTTTCAAATTCCGTCCAATTATTGGGAATTTGAAAATGATAGTGAAAAAGAAATTGAGGGAATAAAAATGATAAGAAAAATAAAACGAATGGTTTTGAAATGTTTTTCCAATCACATTCAATCGTTGCCCAAAATCTAATCCTTTGATTGATTAAATGCTGAAAAACATTCTCCAGCTGATCACTACAATTGCTAGATCTCTAGTCATTATAGCATTCATTGCAATCCCTGGCTATTTTACACCACTTATTCTACAAACTTCAAGCAAAGAATAATCTTCCCTCGTTTTGCATTGGTTTCGTATACATTTTTAGCTTTTGTTACGTGGCAAAGGGGTGCGGAGACGGAAGGTCAAGAAAGGCAGATTCAGAATTTAAGTGTACAGTTGTTGATTGCCTTTTCATTTATTACTATACCTTTCTTGGTCTTTTGGCTAAGATCAAGTATCGCTCATTGCTCCTTTGTGACAACGAGCAGACAGTTATGTGTTGATGAAAGTAATGAACACACTTACAACTATTATGAACGTTATGTTCACCATTGGGTGTTCGTAGCCGATTGGAGGAAACAACCATCCTTTAGTTTAATTATTTATTTTCAATTCGGGGAAATAACTACTCGAAAAATTGCAAGATAAAGTTGCATATAATAGAGTTCACATAATCAAATTCTGCCATTGACCTCACACATAATGAGAACTTAGTCTAACGAGCTATCTTTTGTCATTTATGAACAATCAAACTTGACAAAACACATATATTTTGGGCTTCCTTATAGGACTACCCATATGGGTAATATATCCGCGTGCATTCATTTACAAAATGCACTACTTAAAGAATTTATTGCACATTACAACTTTGTACATTGCACACATTCGGAGTATACAATTCACATAATTGTATATCAAGAAGATATAATACAGTAAGAACAATGAATCACACTATTGTGTATCAATAAAGCATACATGTCAATTGTATAAACTATAAAGTGTAATATTGTTTAGATGAGTATTTTCGCGTTAATTTCCGTTCTTAATTTTGGTGCAGGTGATATGCGAGTTTGTTATTAGTGGTCCATGTTATAGAATTTAGGCCCACTTTGTTTTCAGAACCATGTGAAGACATTTTTTTGCGCGGATTGGCCTTCATTTGAGGTGGTCTTTATTTTTTGTCCTTCCAATTGGTGGTCTTTAAATTTTATCCTTAACCTAATATTTCAAGGTTGTGAGTTCGAATCCCAGCTCAGTAAAAAATAAAAAAAAATAAAAAAACGCACAGTATTTTGCAAATTCTGCCTTAAGGCCAAAAATTTGCCTTGCGAATTTTTTTAAAATTTTTGACTGGGCGGGGGTTCGAACCCGAAACCAAGGGATTTTTAGCGAAGTGCAAAAGTTAAAGACCACCAATTTGATGGGAAAAAAAAAATTAAAGACCACCCCTAGCAAAGGATAATCCTGCAAATTGTCCGTCCACAAATGGTTTTACGAGCATCGACGTGGCTTCACCAACAACTTATATCCTCTAAAAAATTTAAGTTTAAGTTTTATATATATATATATATATAATCAAGCCATTTATGAGGTAAAAATGTTAACGGAACTGCTATTACAGGTAAAAATTCACTGATAATGTAAAAAAAAAAATCTACTGTTAGGGGTTGTTTGGTTTGCGGGATAAAGTGGATATTTCACTATTAATTCTGGAATTAAATTTATACTTTATTTGGTTGAATGTATGAATTTATCCTGGGATAGATTTATACCTTCAACCAATGAAAATATAAATTTAATCCCAAATTTAGTCCTAGATATCCCAACTTATCCCATCAAACTTGATATTATTATTTTTTTCCACCTTCTAGGTTGTTTAGTTCTAGAATTATAATCTCATAACTATAATTCAGGGATAACTTAATCCGCAAATCCAACGACCCTCAGTATTATGACTTGGGAGTAATATACAAGCATATACGTGTATATACTACTATTTTTGGTTTAAAGGGTTGGCGACAACCTCAACCAGGCAAGAAATTGGAGTTGGGCCCAAATTCAGCAAAATCGAAACAACGACTGTGAATTTGGACTCACACGCAGTGGTCAGTTCACAGCAAAGAGGGAACACACACTCGTGTGCATTGACCCAAATCTTGTTTTATTTGGAAGTGTGATGAAAAACCTACCACGAGAATTTTTACATTTTCAAATAATTTAAACTTAGGTTTAATGTATATGTAGCCCCCTAAACTTGTCCCTTGTGTTGTTCCTATTGAACTTCTGAACTCGTCCTTAAGTGTGTTTATCAAACCCTCTAAATCTGATTTTTATTAGAAGCAAAAAATAAATTGTGGTAATGAAGGCAAAGTAATATTGTAGACGTGTGGTAAAATTCTTTAGGTCATGGATGTGTCGGTTTTACGCCATGGTTCTTGCTCTTTCATTGCCACCAATTAAGAGCTTACTCTTTTTTCCCTCTCAATTCTTTATAATCTTAGCTAAAAAATGGCATAACTAAATTAGAATATATATTTGGATGTTGCTACATTGAAGATAAAATACTATGTAAGTCAGATTATGTTTGATAGACACACTTGAGGACGAGTTCAGGGGCTCAATAGGAACAACACTTAATTGAGGTGCGAAAATGAAAAAAGGGGCAATTTCCGGGGGCTGCATATGCATTAAGCCTTAAACTTACTATTCTTACCTATACCGATTCGAGAAGTGTGTGAAATTATTGAGACACTTTAATTCTTAATCATAAATTTCAAGTTAGTATTGAGAACGAGGAATCCTCCAGTATGGAGCGCCTACAGTAATAATTATGCTTTGTTAAAGTGATCCAAATAGTCAATTTGCTACGCCCTAATATTTGCGCTTACACGGGATACTATCATCCATAGTATGAGATCCACGGTTCACTTCAGCTTTGTGGCAAAGCCTGCAAAAGGGTTTGGGTAGCAGAGTGAGTCTTAGCAAAACCTTCTATCCTCAGAATGATGATCACTCTAAGAGGACTATCCAGAACTTGAAGGGGAAGCAGTTGCTATCCATGGAGAGCCTTTTCCTTTGTGAACATGCCCATAAGACACGACAAAAAGGTCAAAATTTGGGCTTTTAGATGCCTTACAATAACGAAGGCCCAGCGCCTCGGTGTCTTACACGTCTTCTTCGACCCTGCCAAAACAACTTTCTTTCTTGAAACGGTGAACAATGAACAGTTACTTTGCCTTACTAATTTATAAATGTTTGCTCATTAACTTAATTCCTCCAACAGGAAAATAGAGCATCTAATTCTAGAGAGAACACAAGAGTGGCTCCCCCCTATCACTTAAAGGTCTGAAGAATTTTTTTTTTTTTAGGCATAGCTTATAATGTATTAAGGATGAAGGAAGACGTCTCTTGTACAATCTCTATCTAAGAATCTGTCTAGCATATAACTCCCTTAGTGAATTTTCTTTAAAAAGAAAAAAAAAAAAAAGAGTTAGTCGAATTAGCGAATTTCAATCCGGAAATGTAACAAAAAGCTCTTATATTTAAATATTTTTATAAGATTGATTGGATCCTCTGCGAAGAAATTAGTACGCTTTTTATAGCTGATAGTATTTTTTAATTTTTTTTAATTATTATTATTACATAGGGGATTGGGGATGGGGAAATGGGGGAGGGAATTATAATGTGGAGATTCGAACTCTCACCAACAAGGTGAAAGTTCAGGTAGCCAACCAACTGAGCTACTAAATCCCTACTTATAGCTGATAGTGTTTGTGAGCAGTAGACTGATTACATAAACATGGTAGTAACTTACAAGTGTATTCAGAATTCTCATGAAATTTTATGATTTCATGTATCAATGGCACATGCATGAATTTGGGGATAATGGAGATATATCAAAATATAGCCAGCTAACAAATACTACATAAGAGGGGCCTCAATTATGTAATATAGACACATCGAGCACCACATTTCTTGTACCATTGGCACATGGGGGGTGGGGTTGGTTGGGATATATACTTGGCTTTCTTATTGATAGGCACAAGAATTGGTCCACAGTATATATCTGAAGATATGGAGTATGAGGAATGTAACAAAATTGGTGGACCAGTTTGTAGATAATAAAGTATTTGTGGTCCTTGTTATTTTGGATGGTGATGAACAACTTTTTCACTAGAGAATGCCCACGGAATTTAATGCAAGAATAGTGATTCTGCCTCTACCTATGAAGAGCCACGTACAACTTACAAGTGTATTCGAAATTTTTAGTCTGACTGATTCAGATTCGTCTCGTTTATGGCATAATTTAATAAAAAATAAAAAAACTTTTCTTTGTCAAGATCTTCTCCATTGTCAAATATCGAATTTGAAATCTCTGATTAAGGCCGGAGAAATCTCATCCATTCCATCATATTTCTTGGCGATAATATAATAATATTGTATAAATTGATTCATTTTATTGACTTACTTTAACATATATTATTTACAATACCAATTGATTGAAATCAACACTCTCTAACACTTAATAATAGGATCAGTACAAGCGCAAACACAGAAGTAGAATAAATATTAATCTTCCTAAGCATGGGTTGAGTTACTTGATATACGTGTTGCTGGAAGGTAGCAGATATCCGATAAAACAGTTTAAATGCGCACAAATTGACGCGAGCACTATCAAAAAGAAATATAATGCATATCAATCCTTTGATGAAATTGAAACATGAAATTTTTTGATTTATATATATCAATCTCAACGATCAGGCTAAGGAATTGTTATTGATCTAGTTGAACATCAAAGTCAATAAACTATCACATCCTATGAAAAAAAAAGTTTGTCAACTCTTTTGCGGACATTGAAAATTATCCTTTTTCATCGTAAGAGGCGAATTTAAGATTTTTAATTAGTAAATTGCACTATTACTGCGTTCACTATAACTTTCATATGAATGTAGTACAAATAATTTTTTAGAAAATTGTTCAACCTGAAGATATCCAAATGTTACATTCCTCCCTACTTCCTCCACTACAAGCCCAATATCCCCAGTTTCCAAACTGAGCTGTTTTTCACATCCTTTAGGCATTGATGAGTGGTGTTTCATCTTTAGGGACCACTTGGAATAATACCATATGTACATGTACATGACATGCCCATACTCATCAGAGTTGTTTTGTCATTTTTGTCTAAATGTTAAAGGATACTTCTTACATGCCAGCATTCTTAACCTAACTTCTCCCCCACCACTCCTCTACACATGGATACTTTTTTATCGGATTTAAGTTTTACATATTAGTGGTAAATAAATTTTAATACACACTAGCAAGTTCGTTATCATTTTTATCATATTGCCAATTAATATATCTATCAAGAAATCGTCGGAAAAATGGTCAATCAAAATTTATTATGTTCGTGATTCTTTATCCACTAATGGATAGACTGTTCCAGTTTTTCATTCTCATATGGGTCGAAGAACTATATTGGCAACATGTCAGCACAAAGTGATTCATCACACTCAAACATGAGACCAAGGGATGATTTTAGATCAGTAAATTCCCACAAATGGAATGAAAAGTGAATTTATATAATTAACTTAATACGTGACATGTATAATCAGTAGGAATTAAACTCATATCCTTTTTCTTTTTCTTCTTCTTCTTTTGCTAACTAATATCCTTAATTATCACTAAGTATAATTAGGATATAAACACAATTTTATTGAGGTTAATTTTTGTATATACTAGAAAAGGTAATGGCACCGACTTGGGCAAAAGAAGGAATAACGATTAAAGGTGTTTTTGGGCCTATCGTCTCTTTTGATCGGGGACTGTACAGCCTGCACTTGGTGTCCTTGCTAACTTTATGAAATCAAACAAAGACAATTTGTCTGAAACTATTGTACCTTTTTTTTCTTTTTTTACTTTTCTTAGAAAACAAGTAGACATAAATTAAGAAGCAGGTGAGAAATTGCCTCAGTGTACCTCTTTTTGGCACAGAAATAATTAGGATTCGATTAAAGTAGAGATGTTTCATCATTCGTTTCACATGAACTCGTGGGCATTTTTGATTTTTACTTTTTCGTCCAAGTAAAAGAAAAATCAAGGTGAAGAAACATTGACTTACAAGTTACAAGGGATAGTTTACTATTTAAGGTGAACAAGCATATCTATCCTAAGATTTTTGCTTTTACCTTTTCCTTAATATATTGCTGTAAGTAGGTACTTTTGTCGAGTGTGAAGGGTGAGATTTTTGTTAAAGTGTGTCACTATTACATCTTTAATGTATCCCATATCATTATGGCAGAACTAAAGAGGCTGAAGGGGTTCATCGCAACTTCATTTTCTTGAATTCCGAACTAGTCGATTGCATGAGCCACGAAGTATAACTAGATATTCGAACAAATAGAAACTTATGGTGTATCGAAGAGGATCAGGAAAAAAAAAATGCATTAATCTTAATATTCCATTATGTGTGGCTTTCAAGGAAAGGTTGAATCATATTGAATCTTTTGTTCAAAGTCTTATTTTACATTTCTGCAAGAGATTGTTCTCACGACTTGAATCAATGACCACCTGATCCCTCGTCGACAATTTTACTTTTACGTCGAAACTTCCTTTCATAGCAAAAGAAGAAAGTAAGAAAACCATATTAAAACTCAATAGTGCTAACTAATTTCAATATTTTGTCACAAAGGGTAATTTTAAGTAATTCAATGAGACCATCACAAACTTTGATACTCCAACAAGCTAAGTTCCATCAGAAGAGGTACATTGCCAGTTATACATTCCCAAAATCTTCCCTGCAACTTTGCCAATGCCAAACTATAGCTAGCTGTTTTTCTTTTTTTCTAATTATCTGTTTTAATGAGTCATATCATCCAAATATCCAGAAGGAAAAAGAAACTGTTCAAATATTTTGTGGTCACAAAAAAATATAAAAGAGACAGGAAAGAACATGTTTTCTTGCTTTGTATCACTATCTTCTTGCTGTGTTTATTACAACAACAACAACATACTAGTGTGATCGCACAAGTGGAGTGTGGGCTATGTTTATTATAGCAAACTCCAAAATAGCTAGATATACTTCACAATCACCCCTTTACTTTTCTACATTATATATATGCCATAATTTAAACAATTGTCTTTTATAAGGCACTATATGCTATTATTTTTTTTAGTTTATTTTGATTGTCAAGTTACTGCAGTTATTCTCCTTTATTCGGACATAGGACCGATATGGCGATATGTGAGCAAATGGCTTTAGCTGTTTAATTCGAGATCTCATATTTCCCCTTCTATCATTTGATTTTCCACATCTAAAAATTGATCTTGCAAAAGAAGTACAATGCGTTAACAAGAAGTTGGTGATCAGTAAAAAGTATCACCAAATTCTATATATATATATATATATCAATCAGTCTTGAGTCCTCACCTTAACAGTTTCGTTGGTTATGAAAGAAATACTCCATTCCTAAAGTTAATATCTTGATTGAACACTCCAATGTTCTGAATAATGGGAAGACTTTTTGAAATTCGATCAAATTGTGAAATATATTGGTTAATTTATGTGTAGCTACTGATACAACATCACAATTCAATTTAAATTGGAAAATTTATCATAAATTGGCTAATTTTATATTATTATAAACCTATTGCAAGCCGGCATTTTTTTTTTGGTGGGGGGGGGGGGGGGGGGGGGGGGGCGGGGGACTTGTAACTGACAAATATGAGCAAATTCATATAGACATGATTTTATAGCTAACGATTTTATGCAGCACGAAATCTAGCTCATAATACTTTTCTTAAATTACATGCTTTATTAAATATCAAGAGATGTTTGTTTGGACAATAATATGATGAGAAAATGAAAGCTTAACCAAGCATAGCTAATTGAAGAAAAAGGATAAAGACAACACAACGTGTCCATTTTTTGTGGTGAAATTTGTTTTCATTCTTTGAGAGCAATTCCCATGAAGCTTTTAAATGGAGAAAACCAAGAAATGTCTTGCTTTTGTTGGTGTCTACTTTTTAACTACACAGACAAGATCAACTGTGATTAAGTCTTCTGTTTTTCTGTTCTTTTTTCCTTTTAATTTCTTTAAAAGAAACAATATACACAAAAAATTACACTCTTTTTGGCCGTTGCATCACTTTTTGCTTTTCAGTATAGAAAATAGCACCAAATTCTTGATAGTGAAAGTTGGCTTGATAGTGAAAGTTGGTGACACCAATTCCGATCCAGCAAGGATGAATGAGATACTTTAACCTTAATCAAAGGTCGGGTTCGAGTTCTTAAAATGGAGAAATTGTGACAGGAAGCACTTCCCTCTTAAATAAGCTACGGATATGAATTAATCAGGTCAGTAAGTATTGAATACGGTCAAATCTCTCTATAATTGTCATTCGTTATAAAAACGTTTTACTTATATTATTTTGATTTTTGAACTAATTTTTCGTATTATATTTTACTTACTATATATAGGCATTCATTATAGCGGTACACTCTTTGTAAAATTACCTCTTTATAACAGTCATACTCAAATATTGTATTATAATATTTTGTAGAAATCTATATAACAGCCATACTCAAATATTGTATTATAATATTTTGTAGAAATATATTATCTACAAAAATAAAATATTAAAATACTTATGATAATCATCATTAATGTCATGCACACAGTAAATTTTCAAGTACAAATATCTAAAAACCCTCAATTATACTACTAAAATTTCTTAGACAACCTTCGAGGAAAATATTGAATTCCTTTTGTTGAAAAGTATGAATAAAAATAGACAGTTCAAGCGTTATATTATCATTAATAGACTGGAATTTATGAAACAACATACAATTGTAGAATTCTTACATCAAACTTATAATATTTAAATTTTCAATTAATTTTGAATACATATGTTCCTTAGATTTTAATTATTTAATTATCATTATGGTACAAATAGGTATGGATTTCTTAGTAATTTATTTGTCTTTTCAATTTTCAATTAATGAAATATGAAACTCGATTGATATTTTAAAATTAACAAGTATTTTGGTTTCGTTTATAACATAAAAAATACAGACAAATGATTTTTTGCGTACTTTTATTTATAACAGCTAAATGAGATCAAAACATCAAATGCCAGTATATATACATAACAACATCTCATTATAGCAGCCATTAAATTTTCGGACAAACGCTGCCATTATAGATAGATTTGACTATGGTTAAGAAAAAAGGAAATTTCGCGACGAATAAATTGAGAAATTCTTAGTAGTATCATGTTTTATTTTTAAAACTTTCCCTTTCCTGAATGGGACTTTAACATACAAAAAATCGTAAATTATGACCATAGGGTCTCAGATAAATATTTGGTTCAAATTGAGCAAGTCAAAATAGCGTGATAAATTTGTCAAAAATTGGTAGGCGCTTTAATTAATTCGGGATAAATCTTGAGACCTATATTATTTTGATAATCCTTTTTTTTTTAGTAGTAATTTAAGCAGGGGTATAAAACAGATTGATCAATATGTATGGATCTTTATAGCAATTTTATAGATATAACAGTAAAGAACGAAAAATTATCAGGAAGAGAACGATAATTTACCCAACTATACCATATAGTAGAAATAGTGATGCATTGGGGATAACAGAAGAATTTATCTACACAATCAATTAAAGAAGATAAAAAGAAACTAATTAATGTCAATTGCTATATTCATAAAGTCTCATCATCTTTACGGAAAAATGTCTCGTCATCTTTGTTTAATAGTACTTGGTTAACGAAATTTGCGCGATTTGTCCTTTGAATAATGACAAATTCTTATTTGATTCTTTAATATCTATATAAATATATTTAATTATAATAGTAATTTATTAAAATATGCACTTTTGATACCGATATTTGTGAATCCTCACAAATTTAATAATTATTAACTATTACAATGCTTGTGTTGTTACTTAATATATGAGAGCACTATAGTTCTAAAAATGACCCAAATATAACATATTTTCTATATAAAGGATCAAAAAACACATTTAGTAGGCGTTTGGCGTGAAAATCAAATATTTTTTACTTTATTTGATATTATGGAGTTGGAATTGAAGATGGAGTTGTGTTTGGTTATAGTTTTTGCAAAAAAATATTTGGTTGCTTGAATGTATTAGTTACATATAAGTGAAAACAAGTTTTTTGGTGTTATTTTCATGGCCAAAATGCTGATTCCGGCAAAAAGTGAAAAAAAAAATTCGGAAAAAAGTGAATAATTCTCACGGCCAAATGGGTCCTTAATCAATTGAAAAGTAAAATTTCCTAATTATATATCATAAGAATCAAACTAAAAATTTATTATAATTGAGATATCAAAATTCGAAAAATGCTATTATTCCAACCTAGTTAAATACTACTACTTGAAAAGAATCTGCAATGTGTCACATATTCTCAAACGCCAAGAGCCATATATACTATTTCTTTGAATTGCCCCTTCAAAGAAAGATTCTTTACAATTCTTTATCATCTATTCATCTTTTTAGTTGTTTTTTTCAGCTTAACAATGATGAGTACTTCAAAGACCAGACAAAGAATCTTATCAAAATATGCTTTTAATAAATCACATCATATTTCTTAATCCATTCAAGCAAAGAAAAAAATGGAGTTACAATAAAGTTTGAAGAAGAATAAAATTGGAACCGCCAGACAAAATCATTGCACGTTCCACTTTTATTCGTCGTGTCTTACGCGTCTTTCTTTTTCTTTTATTTTCCGTTTCACCATGAAAATGAAAAATAGTAAATAAACTAAAATAAAATATGTTTCCTAAAACAGGCTAAGAGAGTGTTTGACTAAGCTTATTATAGATCAAACTAATTCATATGCAATTTTTAGTTTATTTATGCGTATATACCAAAATGTTTATAAGTTATAATCAGTCAAAAATCATAAGGTGGTCATCCCAATTTATGGGATTTCGGCATATAAGCACTTTTGATTTGATCAACTTATTTTGTTCTTACTTTTTTTTTTCTTTTCTAATTCTCAAAATATCTTTCGCACATTTAACCGTAACTTCTTTTCCCTTTCTTCCTTTTTCTTAAACAGGTACCTTTTCTTTTTTTTTTTTGCAAAAAATTAAGGATATTTTAGTCATTACAATAAAAGAACATGTTATCAACATTTTTTTACCGAACACATCAACTGCTAATTATTAACAGTTTCAATATTTCTATCCTACCAAGTATCTGCTTGTTTTTAAAATTAGTTTGAACACTTAAAATAGTTTTTAGCACTTACATGCTTATTAGCTATTTACAATCATCTCATCTAAATGGGCTCTAAGATGATGAAAGGATTGAAACTATCCAAAAGCGACACGCCACGTGATCCATCATCCATGTTTAATTAGAGGTCTCGAGGTGAAGTTTTAGTAATTTTGGATTAAGCAGGAACCAAACTACAGACATAAAATCAAATTAAAAAATAAAAAAGAGAGACAAGCCAAAAGAACTTTTGTATAGGCCTCCTTTTATTTTTTATTTTTTGTGTTATACCATCTTAAGCACTACTTGAGGAGATGTGCTAAATTACAGCAGCGATAGCTCAAGTTAACAAATTAGTGAGCTTTAGATATTTTGGAAAATTTCACCATCCACTTGTAATATTTCGAAATTGTAATACCTTATTCCTAGCTATTAATTAGATGATAATGAAGAGCTTATAAATTGAATATAATACCTTTTAACATTTAAAAGATATTTGTAATTTGTTCATGATGACTAGCTCCCTTGCTAATTTTTTTGTTATTTATTCTACCAAGTTTTATTAAGGTGCTTGAATAGTAAATGGCCCGACTTAACTACGAGGAAATTTCAATATGTTCTTTTTCTCAAATACATTAAAAAAAAAAAAATCATACTAAAATTACTAAGAGCCCGTTTGGATTGGCTTTTTCTCAAATACAACTTTTTTTTTTTTGGCTTAAAAAAAAAAATTTTAAGCACAAAATGACTTTAAAAATTTACCAAACACTAAAATTTATAAGCCAATCCAAACGGGCTCTAAGTTTCACATTAGGAATAATTCCTACTTTCTAGTGTTTCTTCCCTTTGAACTGATACGCGTAATCTATGATTAATCTTGTTGAATGGAAATTTCCTGCATACTTCTACTAATTAGGCTACTAAGGTTCCTTGCAAGTTGCAATCATTACCTTTTTAATTTCTGTATTTTTCTACAAGTTGGGTTGATTAGAAGGAAAACAAAATGGGCGGGTAGCTAACAAAGTTAGCTAGGGGTGTTCATGGGTCGGTTTTGGCTTAAAACTAAAATCAAACCAATCTAGTCGATTTTTAAAATTATTAAAATCAAACCAAACCAAATATAATACATATCCATGATCCATCGGTTTGGTTGTAGTCGGTTTGATTCGGTTTGGATCGGTTTTTAAGAAAATTAACGATATTTATCTCTTTCATGTTTTTATTCTACGGAAGAATTTTCTATCCTTTTCCAATTTATAATCCCTTATTACCCTTTTATTGTGGTAGCTATAGTTTCTTGCATTATGGAGAAAATGTCTTAGGATTTATGATTTTAATTAAATGAATAAAGTTTATAAGAAATACAAAAATAAATCTAGGTAAATCTCATATAGTTGTTTCTTTGAATAAAGAGTTTGAATTCATGGATTTCTTTTTTAAAATCGGCTTAAGGTATAAAGTTCACTAGCCTATTAGAGACAAATAAAATTTTACGTAAAAAGTATATAAATTATTTAAAAGTATTTATAAAAATCAATATATTTTATATATATAATTATAAAAATTATGTATAAAATTTGTCGGTTTGGTTCGGTTTTCTTCGGTTTGCTTTTAGTAAAACCAAAATCAAACCAAATATTATCGGTTTTTAAAAAATCAAAACCAAACCAAACCTAACCCAAGTAAATATCGGTTTGATTTTGATTTTCGGTTTGAATCCGTTTTTAACCAAACCGTGAACACCCTTAAAGTTAGTCACTTAACTTTGCCCAAACAATGGCAACTTGAATACTTGCACAATGGGCCATATTATGATCATAATAATTAAAAAAAAAAAAGGATAAGAGAATCCCATGCATGGCCTAATTTGACTCAAAACAGATAGAACAAATGTGGGACTAGCCTTGTTGTAAGGACATCATCTTAATCATTTACAAATATTATTGAGTGTGTGAACAAAGACCTACATTGATAGCTGAAAAGATTGGGAAGCAACATATATGGTGTATGATCTCTTAGTAGTGTGAGGCCTTTTGAGGAAAACCATGCAGGCTTGGTCCAAAACATACAATATCACACTATATTAAGAGTATCTACGGGATGATATAATCCAACAATAACTAGCATCAGAGCCCAGATTTGGCTGGTTGAGTATGCGATAGCGGAATGGCGATAGCGGAGAGATGGTGGAGCTCAGTTTGGTTGCCATTACGAGCTTGGAGACGCGCACACAAGAAGAAGCTAGTTGCAGGCTCCGATTGCCATAATACTCTAATGAGGTGGGTGACACATAATGAATCTCGGAAATTGACTTGTGGATCGTGGTAACGACCCACATGGAACTTAGTTTGAATGGGAGATCGTTGGGTCTGCGAACAAAGTCCCACGTCAATAGCTGAAAAGATTGGAAGTCAACATACAAGGTGTAAGGATCTCTTAATAGTGTGAGGCCTTTTGAAGAAAATCGTGCAAGCTCAGCCCAAAGCGAACAATATCACACCATGTTAAGAGTATCTTTGGGCTGATTTAACCCAAAACCGGACAAACCATTTTGTATCTGAGATTTCTCCACTCTCACGGTTCGAACACAAGACCTCTGATTAAGGGCGAAGAAATCTTATCCGTCCCATCACGTCTCCCAGCCCAACTCTCAAAATTAGTAACAGTATTCTTCTAACTTCCAATCAATGCTTATTAAAACATAGGATCAGTAAATTCTTCTTTTTTTTTTTCTTTTTACAAAATAAGTCTCATTTAAGAGCAAGTATTAGTATTTTACTTCATGTGAAAATATCTACCTCGAAATTCAACCCAATTCTTTTTGGCATGTTTTCAATTACGGGGAAAATTTAATTGCAAGGTTAGCCATACTTGTAATTGAATGTTGAATCTCAACCTTGGCTAAGATAGGAAAAGGAAAAAGAAGAAAAAAAAACTATTGATGGTGCAAAATTCTTTTATACTGTTTTACGCAACTAATTGTTGGCTTGTTTGTCTAATGAAACTGCAAGAGAAGTTCAAAAAGATACCAAAATGAAGCTTCACTCTCTTGATTTAAAGGGTCTACATTAGCTTGATACCATGAAAGTAGTAAAAAAGAAAGGAGTAAATAATGGTTTGAAAACATTGTATTCACAATTATTCTTAATGAATATGCTCGACTTAAATAGAAAAAGAGCAAATTAAGGTGACACAAAGGTGTAGACTTTAGCCAACATTTCTATTTCTTGTCTTTATTTCATTATATTCAATAATATCTCATTTGGAGTTTTCCTATTAGTCAATTTTAAACCAAATTAAGCCTAACACAGCAAAAAACAAAAAAAAAGATTTAAAATAAAATTCCTTAATAAAAGGTCAAATGAAATACATACAACACACACATATTATATATGACAAATAGGGTGCCTTTCATACTCATCAAATACAACACGTGAACCAAAATTTTCCGTCTAGTGATATAAGTAAAAAAAAAGAAAATTACAGTGTTGGTTTAATTCTCGCTGCCAGTTTTGTCTTCCACATCTCCTATATAATGAAACAAAAATTCCAAAAATAAAATAAAATTTAAATTACATTCATTAATAATATGAAAATATTATATTATTGGTAAATTTTGACTTATGAAGACAGGTTAATTATTATTTTATATTTATAAAAAATTATTTATAATCGATATGATTATATAGTAGTACTTTTTACACTATTAATACATAAATATTAACCTAAAAACAAAATAATACGTCATGTGCTAATGTAGACATTAGACATAACAAAAAATTCAAACTCTGCCAAATATTTGAGTTGGCTTAATGCATATGCGGCCCCTAAACTTGCCTCTCATTTTTTTTTCTTTCCATTTTGGCACTTCAATTAAGTGTTGTTCCTATTGAACCCCTGAACTCGTCCTCAAGTGTGTCTATTAAACCCCTAGATCTGATTTTTATTAGAAACAGAAATTAAATTGGGGAAATAAAGGTGCAGTAAAATTTTAGACATGTGGTAAGCTATTATTTAATTAGGTCATTGATATGTCGGTTTCTGCTGGTTATGCTCTTCCACTGCCAGCTTAGTTAAGAGCTACTCTTTTTTTTTTTCCTCTTAATTATTGTTAATCTTAGCTAAAAGATGGCATAATTAAATTAGAATATATATATATATATATATATATATATATATATATATATATATATTAACATGTTGCTACATTGAAAATGGAATACTATATAAGTCGGATTGTGTTTGATAGACACACTTGAGGACGAATTCAAGAATTCAATAGAAATAATATTTAGTTAAGATATCAAAATAAAAAAATAAAAAAAAATTTAGATAGCCGCATATGCATTAAGCCATTTGATTTGCTCTAAAAGCCATACCATGCCTTGCCCATACATAACCAGCACCCCTGTGGACCCTCCTTTTCATTTCACATGGCAGGCTTTTCTTTCCTCTTTTTCTTCATAATAATAATAATAAGAGTGAATCCCATTTTACCGCTTAACATTTAAGGATTGGGAAACGATATCCCCCTCACATATTGAATGGGAACGATAACCCCCCATTTAATATTTTTTGGTGAGAATCTTTTATTTTTAATAAGGGTGAAAATCATTTACTCCCCCCAATTATGCTTTAAAAATCAAATTTCCCCCTCAACTTTGAACAATAGACATTCTTCCCCCTTTATCCTAATTGACTTTTTTAAATGCCTATTTCACCCTTTACATTATCAACTTTTGTCTTCTTTTTTTTACTTCTTTAAAATCATGATATTTTTCATTTTTTAAGTTATGTATTATAACAAATAAATATATCTTGCAATCAAAGAAAAAAGTGAGAATGCTAATTAAGTATATAAGTTAATGATGTTTTATAATAAAATAAATTAGCAGAATAAACAAAAAATTAATTTTATTAAAAATAATAAAAACTTTAATATTTATTTATACAAGTAAAAAATGGTTCGTGATAACTTTATAAATAGATTTATATGTGTAATGCAAAAACAATTAAAAAATAGAGGTAAATTTTTAAAAATGATTTATTTATACTGTAAATGAATTTTATTATACAAATAATAGAGAATAAGAGAGAAATGAAACTTAAATATATACACATGCATATACATACATATATACACTTACTGCATAGAATATTGAACAATCATAAAAAATAGCATTAGATTTTGTTACAAATTCATAAAAGTATTATTCTACTTATAATGTTAATGAATTTAAATAAGAATCTATAAATACCTACATTAAAAAATAATTATTATATATAATATAAAAATGTATTACATAAATGGAGGATTGAAAAAAAAACAAGGATGAAATAGTCATTGCATAGAATAATGGGGGAGAATGTCTATTGTTCAAAGTTGAGGGGGGAGTTTAATTTTTAAAGCAAAGTTGGGGGTGAAAATCATTTTCATCCTTTTAATAAAGATATTTTTTAACAGATTTTTTCAAGTAAGTATTTATACATTATTTTTACTTAATAGGTGAATGGGACAATAGTAAGAGATATATATTTTTGTATTTAATTCTAGAAAGAAAAAAAATCTTTATTAAAAAACAAAAGATTCTCACCGAAAAATATTTGATAGGGGGGTTATCGTTCCCATTCAATATGTGAGGGGGGTATCGTTTCCCAACCCTTAAATGTTAAGGGGGTAAAGTGGGATTCACTCTAATAATAGTTATTCAATTACTGTTTAATTAATTCATATTTATGACTAATAAACAAACTATAAGAATTGTAAAATGTTTCATACTGAAATATTTCTTTATTGTCCAAGCTCGAATTCTATATTTCTAATTAATTAAGAGAATTTTTAACTATTTCACCATATTCCTATTAGCCCAAGCTTCTTCTTATCCTATTTTATCGAATTTTTTTACTTTTATCTCGCGTAACTAATGTAAATTGTGTGAACTTTCTCCTTATTCCATAAACTACTGGACTCATTACTTAAAACTCTAAAAAAAAATCAATTGTCTCTTACTTTACTTTATCCGTAATGTGCGTTTCTTGCTATATTAAATTGAAACTAGCTTTTTCCGCTGATTAATGTGTTTTGTTTGTGCATTTGCCATCCGAAAGGAAAGTTGGTCCTATTAATTCTCTTCCCATTTAAGCAAAAAAAAAAAAAAAATCTCTTCCCAAGAATTGCAAGTGCGAATTTCCTGCATACGGTTCAAATGTTATACTTTTGAAGTCATAAATTTTCAATAGCTTAACTTGTTGGGAAAGCTCCCACATAATTATTATGAATTGCGTCCGATAGAAATTATTTCATTAAGGGTAAAAAAAAAAAATTTAAGTTAAAATCTTGTTAAATATAAAAATATATTATTCTTTTTATACAGACTCAAAAGAAAAATATATTACATAAATTGGGACGAAAAAGATAATATCTTTTGTGTAATTTTTAAATTATAATTTTAAAATATTAAATTAATTTAATTTAATTTAACTTCAAAATTAAATTATTTTTGAAAAACTAACGTGAAACGGGGGAGTAAAGTTTTGCTAAACATAACACCACGCACCCCACCTCTCAAAACCCAAGAAACACAATCCAACGTAGCTGATTTATCTCCACAACCTCCCAAAACTCATCTTGACCATCCATCCCTTTCAATTCCATTGAATCCTCCAAGTCTTTTCCATATGGGCGGCTGAACTTGTCCCACTCTTGTCCCCTAAATATAGGTTCACTTGTCTTAAAGCTGCTACTCTTGCTGCCGACAACTTTACCTGCCCTTTGTCCTAAATTTATGCACTTTCAGCTAAAAAAAAAATGTAGTACACCCTAGTAATAAAAAAGTGTGTCGATTTAGTTTTTTTTTTTTTTTAATTAAAAAAAGTGTCTATTTATAAAATTAAGAAAAAATTGATCTTATCTTTTTAACTTTATTCCAATTAAGTGCTATGTGATCGAATCCTAATATCTATTTAATTAGAAATAATTTAATTAAATTACTTATTTTTATCTAAAAATTAATATTTTGTTAAGAGATATACTAACTAGATGTTTTTTTTTTGATCTAGAAGGAGATAATTTAATTAAATTACTTATTTTTATTTAAAAATTAATATTTTATGATTTTGAAAGACACTCTTTTTAATCCGGAGGGATTATATGATTTTGATTCTTCAATACCCCGACCCCCACGCCCGACAACCCCACCCACCCAACTGAAGTTCCTTTGTCTTCAAATTCCTTTGCCCTTTCTCTTTTTATATAACTGCAACCCACAACTTGTAAAAACCTAACCTTTTCTTTGAATACAAATTCAAGTGCATTACACATCTCTTTTTTGCCAACTCTTAAAGGAAATAAAGCAGCAATCTTGATCAAGAAAGTACTTGGATATTTTGGGACTTTGTGTTTGAGGCTAATTTTGCTAGTACTACAGAGGTTTGATTTGGTTTGGGTATCCAAAAATGGAAAGAAAAAATCAGAAGGATCTGAATTTCAAAGCAACTGAGCTGAGATTAGGTTTACCAGGTACAGAAGATCAAGAATCTGACCAAGAAGAAATATTGTCTAATTCCAATAAAAACAACAAAAGGGCTTTGGATGAAGAAGATTGTGAATCCAAATCTAGTTCTGATCATGTCAAAACTCCACCTGTTTCCAAGTAAGTTTCATTTCAACTTTTTTTAAACAAAAACTCATAGATATAGAATGAAAGAGTACTAAATTTGATATTTTTAATGGTTGCAGGTCACAAATTGTGGGGTGGCCACCAGTGAGATCTAACAGAATGAATAACATCCAACAAAAGAAAACAGAATCTGAATCTGGGATGTATGTAAAAGTTAGCATGGATGGTGCACCTTATCTTAGAAAAATTGATTTGAAAATGTACAAGTGTTATCCAGAATTGCTAAAAGCCTTAGAAAACATGTTCAAGCTCACCATAGGTGAATACTCAGAAAGAGAAGGCTACAAAGGCTCTGAATTTGCACCTGCTTATGAAGATAAAGATGGTGACTTGATGCTTGTTGGTGATGTTCCTTGGGAGTAAGTTCTTGAATCATGAAATTTTGCAATACATATAGTAAAATTTATACTGATCATGTATATTATATGTATATATATGTATACAATATGTATAATTCTGATGGGGTTTTTCGAATGTTATTGCAGAATGTTCATGTCATCTTGTAAGAGGCTGAGAATAATGAAAGGATCAGAAGCAAGAGGCTTGGGATGTGGAGTATAAAAATATAAATTATAAAATTCTCAATAGAAAGTTTGTACCTTTTTCTATGACAGGGCTAGAAGAAGAATATATGATGAAGATGATGAAGCTTTTTCCTCTCTTGGCAGTAAAAAGAAGGTCTTTTTTCAGCTTGGGTTCTTCAGTTAAATGAACCTGAATACTGATGTCTTTTTTTTTTTTTGGGGCAATCCTCTTGTAATCAAAACAGTTTTTTCTCTTGGACAGAAAAAACCTTAGTAATTACAGTTTATTAAATTTTGTTGTTTCTTTTTGGAGTCAAATGATATAATATATAGCAGGAAAGACAAACCATGGTGGTTTTAAAGATCCTGCAAGTGTTATTTTCTGTTCTGTTTGGAATAATCCATCAAACATACAAAGTATAATTACTTGTTCAGTTTTTTTTTTTTTTTGTTGGTTGTTAAGGAGGCAATTGTACAAATTCACAGTGAATAGTATTTTTGGTTCTCAAATTAATTCTTGGATCTGAGCTGATTTTATTCTTCAACATCTTGCAAACTGTTCTTTTCCCTTGTGTTTCATATTTAACAGTCTGCAATGACGATAACAATCCATTTGATTTGTTACCTGAGAAATCATAACAAGAACTACTTGAAAGAAGAATGACGACTTTATTAGCAAATAAACCAGAAAAAAAGGGTGTTGTTCTATTACCAAGAATCGAAAATTCTAAAACATCAGTATTGTGAAACACCCTATATTTCGTTAGATAAGAAACACTTAGGGCTTGTTTGGTACGGGGATAAGGATAAATAATTTTAGAATTATATTTGTGATGAGTTCATCTCACGTTTGGTTGAGATAAAATTGTAGTATAATTAATTTCGAAATTAGCTATTTTGAGATTGTGTTGTTATTTTATTTTTATGGGAGGATGGAATAATTAATTTCAGGATGAGTTATTCTGGGATAACTTGTTTCCAACCAAACGAGCTGAACATTTTATATAATATAAGGCAAAAAAGAACAACACTTCTTCAACAAGAAATGTGAGGATATTTGAATATTTATATAATATAAGGCAAAAAAGAACAACACTTCTTCAACAAGAAATGTGAGGATATTTGAATTCGTACCGGATAGATTCACTAAAGAATTAACAAAGTTTCTATAGAAAAATTCTTCATTGCTCGAACCCGACCTTCGATTCATACCTACAAGAAGAATTTAAGAGGATATCATTGTTGAAGGCTCAAACATATGATGCACAAAACAATCTTCTCATATCCAGTTTCCTTTACAGCAAATAGCTGACGTTAATTGTTTCTGTTTAATTTCAATTTTGATATCCAAAAGCTGCACTTATATGGACTCAATAACATTAGATTGTTCCTTCAATCAAAATATAAACTCAAACCAAAAGAAGACAAAAAGATGTAAATACTTAATTGCAAGCAAATTTCATTCAATGAATTCCACTAGATTCCATATGCTCATCAAGATAAGTAAGAATCAGTTATACTATGGAGAAAAAGAGAGAAAAGTTGCAAACTTTATCTTAGAATCTTTCATACACTTTCGTGTGGCATACTACTAACCAAAGTTCCTTTTTTGTTTATTCAATTTTTCCAAAAACTTTACCGAAAAAGAAAAAGAGAGCCGTTCGATTGCCAAAATAGACTTTAGTTTCCGAAACCAAACCAAAATATTCTAGAAGAGGGCAATCTGGTGCACAAAGCACCAAGTGTTAGCAGGGTCGGGGAAGGCCACACCTCAAGGGGTGTGATGTATACAGTCTATCACCTCAAGGGATGTGATGTATACCGTCTACCCTAATACAAGCATTAGTGGCTGCTTTCACGGCTCGAACCCGTGACCTATAGGTCACAAGGAGACAACTTTACTGTTGCTCCAAAATTTTCTAGTTCCCAAAGATTAACCAAATTTTTCTAGGAATTACTTTTTTTTTCCTTCTCTACCGGGTCTCTGGTACTCATTTTGGGACCCCCTAATTCCGATTTACGCCGGAACGCTCCTCTCTCAGGTAAGGCGCTACCCACCAAAGCCGACTCCATTCTCAAAGCATGAACTCGAGACCTTTGGCGGTTTTTAGCAAAACATTTACGCCAAACCTAATCCAAAAGGACTCTAGTTTTTTGAGTCTTTGTAAGATTCGAAAAATTGAGTTTAGAAATCTAGGTTTACTTTTTCTTAATAAAAACAGTTCAAACAACACTTTTTCTTAATTTACAAGCTCAGTTTTTAGAAACTTAAAAACAAACTGCAACCATCTTCTCATAGTTATTTTGCAAAATATTTTTTGTGACCAAATCAAGACGCTAAGTTCATTGGATTCTAACTTCAGGGTGCATTAATTAACAAGTTGGCAAGAAGTTATAATTGCTTCAGAACAATCATTATACTGTCGACCTAAATTTTCGTTCATCTTGAAAAGGTCAAAGTTCAATTATTTGAAATAATTAAAGAACAAAACTTTAAAATGCCACATGAAGGTAGACCAGACATGGTCAAAGTTCAGAATGAGTGAAGTACAGATGCAGGGAATGCATTAAACTTAAAAGTCCTTAATTTTAAAAAATCCACCATTAATGAACATGCATATATTCTTGCAGAATTGCCTTATTTCAAACAGAGAGAGAAATAAGACTAATGGGAAGAAAAAAAATTCTAATTTCAATGATTCATGTGATTAGATTTTAGTTTTGTTTATAAACTTTATCATTGTCTTTGTGGTATCTTCATACATTGCCTTGCAGTAGGGGATTTACAATTTTCACATAGGAAATTTAAAATATAAAAAAATAAATAAAAGAAGAAGTCACACGTATTCAACATCTATTATATATAATACATTTAAAATGATCTTGATCTCGTAGATACAATATAATTTTTCAATAAAGGGACCCCTTAGGTCCGCCCCTATTGGCTTACATTAGGTGTTATAAGAGAGTTATTTAAAGACGGATCGAGGATATAAACTTGATAAGTTTGACCCTTATATTTTCAACTTTTGCAAATATGAGTTCACAGCTTTGTGCTTCCTCTCACCAATTTATATGATGCTTTTTTTTAGTATCCTAAAAAGAATGATATTTTTTACTTAGAAATGATTTACTTTCAGATTTTCCATTCCTTTATTTCATACAAGAAGTTTTCCAAAAAAAATATCTATAATTTTGTACCCATTCAAATGACATCAGATAAAATGGGACGAAGGGATAATTTATTAGAAACTTTTAGTAATTTTTCACACGTGCGCGCGCATGTGTGACTTGTCTGTCTATGTGTTGAGCTAGTTCAATCCCAAAAGTTAGCTCAAGCGGTAAGAATCGCCCAAGCAACATAAAGAGATCATGAGAGTTTGATGTGGGACGCTTCAACACCCCCTTCACGGCTCACGCCCAAGGCTGGGTATCTAAAATGTGAACAAATTTTAAAAGGGTGCCCAATATCGGATAGTAAGAATTGGGATGTGTCCTGCTTTGACATCATGTTTTTATAGGAATTGGTGTTGGGTCTAACTTTACTGCAAAACTAATTCAAGAGGAGAGGATTGTCTACGTCAAATAAAGAAATCATCCATCTCATAAGACCAATGTAAAACCCTTCAACAAGGTTAAGAAAAAATTTGTTTGCACCCGTGTTTATACCAAGCAAAAAAAAAAAAAAACTTGTATAATACTCCCTCTGTCCCAAAAAGATTGTCCTCCTTTCCTTTTTAGTCTGTCCCAAAATGATTGTCCCCTTTCTATATTTAGAAACAATTTAACTTTATAAGATGATTTACAGCCACACAAATATCTAGGGCCTGTTTGGAAAGCCACCCAGGTAATTGAAATTGGGTGTAATTACACAGTTTGGCCTGTTTGTTTGACCAGGTAATTACACAATTAGGTGGGAATTGGGTGTAATTGAGAGGGTGTAATTACACTCTCCATTCTCAAGGGGGGGGGGGGAGAATTGGATGTAATTACACCCTGTAATTACAGGATTACTTTTTAATTTATTTCTTTTTAATTTTATTTTAATTTCATTTCTTTTTTAATTTATTTTTTATTTCTATTATTTAATTTATTTTTTATTTTATTTTAATTTCTTCTCTTTTTTCGATTTATTTTTTATTTCTATTATTTAATTTCTTTTTTATTTTTACTTTTTAATTATTTTTATTTTTTAAATATATTTTTATTTTTATAGTATTTATATTTCATTTCCTTTCTTCTCATTCCAACCTTTACTTTTTGTGGTTTCATATAATTTCTCATATTTTTTTTAGTTTTTTATTTTATTCATTTAGCATAACCGTGTTAATATTCTAATTTTTGAAACTACATATCTTAATATTAGAAAGAATGAGTCATTAACAAACTTGGCATGTAATAAGTGACGTTATTAAAATAGAATTTCGTTGTGAATGCGGTTATAGACTTATATTTTCCCTTTCTTTTGAATTATAGGAGTATTTACTTATGTTATGTTGAAACTTACTTATGTAACGTTGGAATTTGACATAAGAGTATTATGTTAGATTTTTTTCTTTTGGATTTTGAATTTGGGTTATATTTTCGATTTTAAAAATATTTGCTTTAGTACTATTGACTTGTTATTTCACATTGCATGTTGTTTATTTTTCACTTACAGTTGATAGAATTTTGTCAAACATTTAAATAATGTTATGGCATTATATTTATAAATATTCTTTTTTTTTGTCAAACATCCAATCCCATGATGTTCTCACAAAAAAGGTATGCTTTTAAGTTTTATAATCAATTAAAATAAAAATATTATTAATTTGAAATTATATATCAATTATTTTTTACAATATTAGTTACAAATATATGATTATTAATTGACATATTTTCAAGAAACAATGTATTATTAAATAACTAATTTAATATCATTTATAAAGGCACATATTTTTTAAATATTAATTTTAAATTTTTTATAATCAAACGTTATTTTTAAATTAAACTAACTGTGTAATTACACTTGTGCAACCAAACAACACACTTGTAATTACACTGTAATTACATTATGACAAACAAACAGGTCATTGTAATTGCAATACTATGTAATTACAAGTTTGTGTAATTACTAGGGTAGTAATTACACCAATTCCATTTAGCAGGTGGCTTTCCAAACAGGCTCCTAAAGTTTATTTTGGACCATACATTTCAAAAGTCTTCCTTTATTTCTTAAACTTTGTGCCAAGTCAAAAGAGGACTATCTTTTTGGGACGGAGGGAGTAAAATTTTTCAGCACTTAATCAGGGTTAATAGGTTGTAATTGTTTATTCAGAATGGAGAGGAGGCTTTTGACATAAGAATCCAAAGTCTTTCTTAAGGATCATGTTTGCTAGTTGGTGGACAGAATACATTTATCGAATAATTAAAAAATTTCATAAGAATCTTATCGAGCAATCAAGAAAATTTCTTGTGCTCTGCTACTTATTTTAATGTCTGTAAACGAATTTTAAGGCTTAAAAAATAAGTTTTCTTGGAGCCCTGTGCGTACTACATAAAGCAAACAAAAGTTAACTGAAAATAACTAAATAAGTATTTAACAACTTGATTACTTCTTAATCAATATGTATATCTCAAATCTTGTTCTTCACTCACTGTCCAGATACATTTAATTAACACATGCCGAGGAGAGATTTACGAGGTAATAGTTGCAAGTGTTCACACTTCAGTAAACAATTAAAATTTAAGTAAAGGAGCCTTTTTAGCTGATCTTTTTTCCTTATATTATTTTTTAACATATTATTCTTTTTAGGAAATCTCTACTTCTTTGGATACTTTTAAGAAAAGATATGAAATGATTCACTTGAATTCAGTTAATCTGCAACCATTTCTGAGTTTAGTATTTACTCCCTCCGTCCCAAAATAAGTTTTATCTTAGCAAAAATTACGCATATTAACAAATAATAAATAAAATGTAGAGTTTACTAGACTCTCTATTTATTTGATGTTTTTTCAGAATTGAGCAATATTAAAGAGGACTGCTTCTTTAATACTAAGCATAGTTGAAAACACTTGCTAGTTTTTGTCTTGTATTCTTAAGGCGACACTTATTTTGAAACTTTTTTTTTTGCTAAGGTGATACTTATTTTGGGACGGAAGGAGTAGAATACTTTTTGCATATTGTATTCAAGAAGAGTTTAATTTCTACACAATGTTATTATAACAAGTATTTATACAATCAGATTAATTAATATAATTTTATTTAATATGCATTCATTCATAACATAATATGATAAAATGATTTTAAAAAATTTATAACAGGTTTAATTACATCGTTATTGTAAAATTCTTTAAACTTTCATGAAGTACCTTTTTAATTAAACCTTCATTACTTTATTTTAGACCCAGTGTTGCAGTAATATTTTTTTTGGGACTGTGGGCGTGGTGGGGGGGAGGGGGGGAGTTGTAGAGTTAATTATCTACTGTTCATTGACCAAAAAAATAATCAAAAGCACTTGGAATCCAATGTAGCAATCAATAAGGATTTCATTCGACACCCAAAAATTGAACGAAAAGTTAAAAAGAAAAAGAAGGCGCTAGCAACACAAAAAGTTATTTAAAAGAACAGTTTTTTTTTCAATAGTTTAATCACCAATTGTTAATACATATATACTTATTTAACATTTTATCTTGCATCAATTATATGGTTAATTTTCTTTTATGCAGCTAACCAGTGCATTATCTTATGCGGAATTTTATGTTGGAATTAATTGCTCTAATACCATAACAAACAAGCTTGTATATTGTTTACTTTACTAATAAACCTACACCAACTCTTTACTCCTTAATAGGTACGTATATTAAGTTATTACCATATGACACTATGTTATATTAAACTTTATTGTCCACTAAATTCTTATTTATATGGAAGATTTTCAACACTTAAAATAGGAGTCATTCTTCCTTGAAGCTGTATGAAAAGTGGTTTAAGTTGTGCATGAAGAAGTAGTCTCTGATGAAGAATATGCTTTACCTGATGAGGAAAACGTTCTTGTGATAACTAACTCAGAGTTTGTTTGATCATGCAATATTGTTTAACTTGTGTCCAAGAAAAAGAAGGAAAAAAAAAAACAAATTAAGATTATCATGGTTTGACCAAAAAGAAATGTTCTTGTACTCGCATTAAAAAGAGTGAAACATCCATAAATCAACCTGAAGAAGTTTTTGTTCATATTTAGTTGTAATTATATTTTCATCAATAATTGTTTTAAAAAAATCAATCGCTACAGAAAAAGCCTGAGGACAATGACGGTGGGCATCTGATCAAGCCATTCAAATGAATGTCACTCACTTCATGAGATGAAAAGGTTAATTTACGTACCAACCTCAGAGATGGAAATTTCATACTTTTTTTAACCAAATTTTTTTCAATGTTTCTTATTTCCTCTTTAAGAAAAATCAGTGTAACATAGGTAGCACTCGCTCCATTCCATTTTATGTAATATATTGACTAGACACGTAGTTTTAAAAAGAAACTCTCTAGTAATTTATTTAAGACAAGTTATAGACATTTGAGTGACTATAATTCATCTCACTAAAATAAAAATCTTAAAATCAAATTATTTCAAAATACATAAAGATATAGTCTTTTTGAAACAATTAAAAAAAAAAATTGCCACAGACAGCAGTCTAAAAAAAATTCCAGTGATTAAGAAGAGTTTTGATAAAATCGATAAGAAGTCTTGTTCCGGTGTCCCAAAAGAAACTGAAATTGTAAGAATTAATTCACAAGTGTCCGTTACCTTGATGACTTTTAAAAAGTGAAGAATGTGTGTGTGGTGGGGGTTGTTGGGCGGGGGGGGGGGGGGTGTCACTTTTGATGATATCTCTAAATACAGATTTTTCACTTCTGAGAATAAAAGGGATGTATTTGCAAATTGTGGTGTCTTAACAACTGCCACAAAATAAATATTTCTTTGACCCCTTTGGAGAAAACTGGGGGAAGCACTGGTGCAAAAGGTGGGAAATTAAGGCAACGATTACAACAGTAAAATGAAGACTATATCAAACATAAGTTATTCAAACATACGTAGCATCAACAAATTGCTATCTAATTCTTGAAATACAGAGGCATTTTAAATGTCGTCGCAACTTTGGTAGAAAAAAGCTGCAACGATATTGGCAACCATACGAACTTGATTCAAGCCTGGGAAAATTGTAAACAAAGAGTTGGTTATGAATATGGACTGAAACATGAGTCAAAAGAGTGGTTAATATACAGTCATAAGGATTCTGTACTTTATACAGAAGGTGGTGAAGTTGTGTAAAGCAGTCTAAAGATTCAAGAACTTGACGAAGATGACCACAACCACATACCCAATGTAATCCCACAAGTGGAGTCTGGGAGGTAGTGTGTACGCAGAACTTGACTAAGATGCACTGAATAAATTTCTATATATGTATCTTCCACTTGTAATGTAGAGCTAAACTCCACAAAAGACCTACCAAGTAACAGAAAAGAGTACCACAAACAGGCAACCTATTTTAAACCCAGCCTATTTATTATCATCTGGTATTTCAACGATGAAAGGATGCATTTCACACGAGGGGAAAAAGACAAGTAAAGAAGATGCATTAGACGGCTTCTTCGACCTTTAGTCAAGGGAACGAGGACGCAACAGCATGAGGCCAAACATACTTCAACATATTTTATGCTAGGCGGTACATACACTATATATGTATGTATAGGTATTCCAGTTATTCCCACTCCGCACCGTGTGGATATTCCGGTTATTTCCAGTCCGCACCAAACAACTGACTCTGTGTATACACACTCATGTATTAGAACCCGACATAATTGAACTAGCCATTCTCAATTTTTTTTTTTACCAACATGAATACTTCAACTTATTGTTTTGACTTTTTTTAGCCTCATGTTTATGGGACGTCTTCAGAATGTCAAGTCCCCCCAAAAGACCAAAAGTAGTAATGATGATCAGGAAGGAAAAGCCACATTGCATTCAAAAGTAACAACCTGCTGTTTTTTCTTCTTAGGTCTCCTCTTTCTTTTGGGTTTTCGAGCATCAGAGTTAGAGCTGATATTGCCACTGTTGCCTGTGAGTGAATCTGCAGGTCTTCCTTTTCTGAAGGTAGATCGATTAATGCTATCTGATGTGTTGCTGGAGGTTGACACATCACGGAAAGATGATTTCTTACTTGTAGATCCTCCAAACCGTGCTTTTTTATTTGCTGAATGACTAAAAGACTTGCTCGAAGGACGAGGTGGCGGCATTAGAGCACGGGCAGATACTTGCTTCTGCATACACCATTTCAAATGGTAAGGGACTACGATGATATTAAATTCCGAAGTCAATTTTCAGCAGCAAAGGTAGAAAATTTCCAACTGAGAGACCTGATTCTTTTCATCGCTGGACATGCTTGAAGCTGCTTTCCCAGATGCACTAGAAGCTTGTTCTCTGCAATAAAAAGTATTAGAGCTCTCCAAATAATGATCAACAAGAAAATGGCTCACAAAAAGAAGTTCCACACTGAAGGCTTCATGCAAATCGATCAGTACGAAAGCATTAATCGCCTTATAAAGACGCAGAGAAAACACCTTTTTAAGTAGGAAGTGGACGCTGTTGATGAGAGAGGTTGGTCGTAGTGGACTTGAGAAGGGATAGAGGTAGGCCAAAGAAGTATTGGGGTGAGGTGATTAGGCAGGACATGGCTCAACTTCAGCTCACCAAGGACATGACCCTTGATAGGAGGGTATGGAGGTCGAGAATTAGGGTAGAAGATTAGTAGGTAGTCGAGCGAGGTTCTTTCCCATTCTCAGTGTTAGTTTTATTCTTGTACTTCCTTATTTTTAGATTACTATTATTACCAGTTGTTTCTTTAGCCTCAGTTATCTTATTATCTTGTTATGCTTATTGCTACTGCCTATTTTTCATCGTTATTTGAGTCAAGGGTCTATCAGAAGCAGCCTCTCTACCTTCTCGGGGTAGGAATAAGGTCTGCGTACACACTACCCTTCCCAAGCTCCCACTAGTGGGATTACACGGGTTTGTTGTTGTTGTTGAGGTGGACGCTAACTAGTCGGGGATTGAGGCGTTGTTTGTTTGTCTTAAGAAAATGAAGAATCTGAGCAAAGTGTTCCCCTTGCACATATTATAGACTTCAGTCCATCTACCCAAAAGATACTTTGACTCAACATAGAACAATTACTAAAAGCTTGCAAGCATGAAGTCTATAGCAATTACTCCCTCCGTCTCAATTTATGAGTCTTAGTTTGACTAGGCAAGGAGTTTAAGAAAGTAAAGAAGCCTTTTTGAATTTTGCTTTCTTAAACTAAAGATGTGCATAATGTACCAAAATGCACATTGAATCTTACGATCTGAAATATGCCAGGTAGGATATTGGAATTAAAGAGCCACTACATATAGAAAATGACAATTCTTTTTAAAACAGACTAAAAAAGAAAGTAAGACCCAAATTGAAACGAAAGGGTAATTTTTTAAGGACAAATCAGTACCTTGCACTTTTATCAGTCCACTCGTCATCAGCATCATCGCTTGAGCTTCCACCTTCAAAGAAATCATCATCGCTTAAATCAAGAAGTCCATCATCTTCGCTCCCCGTTTCTGTTAGGAAAGGCCCAAGTAGAGGGGTCAGTTCCAGTCGATGCAAGCAATGTTGCCAATACCAAATTAGAAATTAACAAGTACAACAATGAGAGGAGCAACTTAAGTTCCATCTAGAAGTCCATCCACTAAAGTTCACCAAAGGTCACTATTTTGCAGCTTCTGACACAAAGTCCATCTCCCGCTCTCAGATTTGCTACATCTTCAGAGCTTCTTAAGCGCAAGGTTTTTTTTTTTTTGCATTTCATAAAAAGGCATCAAGGAAATGCATGTTACCGGAGGCTTCTTAAGAGTAAGTTCTTAATCTAAGGCAATAAGGTTTCCACATTTTTTTTAAAAAAGGAAATAAGGTTTCCACATGTTGCTCCATAAATTATGCTTAAATATTTCTCTGAAGCTAACCAAGATCTTGTTCACAATGCATATTCAGAAGCATGGGCGAAAATACCTAATTTGAATACCTACAACAAACTAACACTACGTAACCATCAACCAAAGTGCACCTTTTCCTATAAAAGATTTTTTCCCCTATACAAGTAATTAACACTCTTGTTCACATGTTTCATATTAAAATGCTTAAAATGAGAAAACGGCTTACACACATAGTTTTGATGAGGATACGAGGATTGATCACTTAGCAGCTAAGATGAGATAAAACCAGCTTACACATATATTCTGTTATGTAGTGTTTTTTAGTTACAGATTTTGACTACCAGGTGTTGCATAAACATCTTCAAAACAAAAGGAACACAAGTAATTAACACTCTTGCTCACATGTTTCATATTAAATGCTTAAAATGAGAAAACGGAAAGATTCATTTAGTTTTGATGAGGATACGAGGATTGATCACTTAGCAGCTAAGATAAGATAAAATCAGCTTGCACACATATTCTGTTATGTAGTGTTTTTTAGTTACAGACTTTGACATACCAGGTGTTGCAATAAGCATCTTCAAAACAAAAGGAACTCTATACGAGCTAGTCAAAACTAATGTGAACTACAGATTGAACAACAATGTAGTACCTTCCAGATCTTTCCCACTTGCGGCAGCAGCAACTATATTGGCTTTGATTTGCTCCCGTAATTTACATCTTTTGTCCACAATATCTTGCTCGTCACCTCCCGAAAACAAGGGTACATATTTCTCAGTCTTGGGAAAGAACTGCGTTTGACATAGTAATTCGTTATCAGAGTAAGAAGACAAAAATGATTAATTATGTTTGACCTTACACTAGCAGAGACCCCATAAGTTCTACTCCCTCCGGATCAAAAAAGTGTCCACTTAGCCTTTATTTTTTGGTTCAAAAAGAGTGCCACTTACCAAATCAAGAAAGAATTAACCTTACTTTTCCAGATTTACCCTTATTCAGTGTTAAGTGACCAAATCCCAATACCTATTTAATCAGGGGCATTTTAGTCGAGTTACCTATTTTTGTCTAGGAGTTAGTATTTTCTTTAATGGGTGTGTAATAGCTAAGTGGACACACTCTATTTGATCCGGAGGGAGTATTGTACTATATGAGAAACCATTTACAGAGGTATATTTCTGAGTTAGCCATTTACAACAGGTGATCTTTGCATTAGCAAATTCTTAAAGGAACCCTAAATGACCCCAAATCTAGGCATCAATATGAAAGTGCAAGTTTGAGATGATAAGAGGACCTAATGCTCGCGCTAGCAAAAAACAAATGCATCAACGATAATATTCAGAAAAAAACACTTGACTTTATACTTCTCACTGAATTCTCTATTTGGAAAGAAATAGACTAAACTCTAAATCTTGGACCAGAAAATGTAGAAAACGGCTTCAATGGAAAGATCATCACTGCGAGAAACAGAGTCGAACTCAAACAGAGATGGGAACCAAAGAACATAAGAAACAGGTAAACCAATCAGAAGCTCACCCGAACATATTCAAGATCCTCTTTCAATTTAGCAAGTTGTTCAGCAATTTCTGTTTCTTGGGCCTTACCAGATGAAGTGCGCTGCTGTTTCTCCAAACGTCTTATTCTTCTCTCAATTTTTCTTCTATCTGCCCATAAATTTGAAAGTTCAATGAATCAATCCCGACACTAGAACGTAATATGTGGAAGCATATCAAATCTATAAAGCCGAGAAGAACTTACTAACCAAAAAACTTAACCTTCCTGTTGCGAAGGAATATTTTGCGTTCCAAAGCCAGACGATTCTGAAGCTCTTGCTGCTTTTTGAGTTCATCCAACTTCTGTTTTTGAACTTCTCTAATTTCAGGAGGCAGATCCTGGAAAAATATCCTGTTACTATGTTTTTCTCAACAATTTTGCACTCAAATCTTATACCACCTCAGGGTTTACAGACTAAAAATGCTAAATGAACATGCTAGCTTCCTACATTAGCTGTATGTCACTTGAGAGAGCTTGAAGTGAGAGATAACTAATACCAAGCACAGAACTTTGCTTTAATTCTATTTCGTGCAAACCCACATTTGAGTCTCAAAACTCAGATAACAAAATTTACAGGTAGATAGTTATGAATTCAAAGTGGATTACAGACACATCAGCATGACATGTAGAATGTGAAAAAATGTAATCCATAATCATCCGACATTATTTCACAGGATGTTTTTATACTATACAATTAGTGAGAAGTGAAAAAATGTAATCCATAATCATCCTACATAATTTCTGTTTCACAGGATGTTTAATCATTAAATTGACGTTACACTTGCTTTAACTAAAATCCTATATAACTACATGCCAATCAATCAATTAACTACGTCTTGATCCCAAATCAGTTGTGGTCGGCAATATGAATCCACTACATCCATTTCGTTGTCTTATCTAACTAATGTCTAACTTGTCTGATCTAACCTTGCTCAGTATAAAAAAAAAAAAAAAAAAAAAATTATCAAAAACACTAGTTTGTTGCTTACATCTGATAGAAGTCATTGTCAGAAAAGACTATCTGTTATTGGGTGCGAAACTAGTTACTCCTATGCTTTGTAGATTGTTCCAGTAATCCATGGCTAGCAGCAACTCTTTCACAGAAGATGATAGGAAAACAATCAGGCCGTAAACTGAATGCCAAAAACTAAGCACCCTATTGCTCCTATATGTTAAAGTTTCTCCAAATCTATAAGTTCCATTTGTTTCGTACTTACAATTCCCATCCTTTATGATCAACATTTATTTTCAAAACACTTAACAAAAAAAAAAAAAAAAAAAAAAAAACAACAGATAAAACAACATCAAAGTTGAGCAAAGACAACAACTTTAAACCATCCATGGTGTGCAACTACTAGTTCAGTTAAGAGACGCAAACACCACCCAGGATTTAATCAATTCTGCAACCAACTCTAATCAAACTTAAATTTATATGTTGCATCAACAAAACAATTCTTCTAATAGCACACATAGAAATGAGCTTAGTTAAGAATCAAAACTACATTTGACAGGAAAAAAAGAAAAGAGCATTTTCCCAAATTACTCTTGAATAAACTTTACCATTCAAAAAATTCACTCTTTTCATATACTTTACCATTCAAAAAATTCACTCTTTTTTATAACCTTAAAAAAAATCACTCTTTTCATAAATTGTTCAAGTTTTTCAGAGATATTAGCATTATTCAACCCCATTTCGTTGCACTCTAGTATAAATACTCCTGTTACAATGCGCCATTACTATTTGAAGCAAAAAAAAAAAAAGTTTTTTCTGTAACTAACTAAAGTTTTTACTACACAAAAATGCTACTTACAGTATTTTACATACTTCCTAAAACACCTAAATTTAATTGTTAAAAAAAATCAAGTCCGAAGTTGGACCTAAACCAAGATGGTTCGACCTCCAGTATCACAAAACCTGTGCTTCCTAAAAACAACAGAAATACAAACACAAATATACGCATAATCCAAACCCTTCATTTTTGTTTCTGTATAATAATTTATTTATTTTTTTATAAAAAAAGGAGTGAAAAAGGTATGTTACAATGCCCCATTACTATTTTGAAGTCAAAAAAGGTTTTATCTTTTCTATACATACGTCCTAAATACCTAAATATATATGTAACAAAACAAAAATCATATCCAAAGTGATACCTAAACTTAGTTCAACCTCCAGTGATTCCTAAAAACAACAGAATATATGAACACAATATAAATGTACAATCCAAACCCTTCATTTTTGTTTCTCTATAATAATATCTCAAAAACAAAAAGGAGAGGACAAGGGGTAAATATGTACTTTGCGGAGCATGCGTTCAACTGAGCGAATTTGATTCTTGATAGACACAGCTTTAGCTTTAGCCTTGGGTTTGGACTTGTTCTTCTTGTCGACACCTAATGATTTTGTGGGTCTCCTGTTTCTATTTTTATTATTATTATTAGCTTCAGGAACTCTACGTTTCCCATAACCTCCATGTGCCATTATTAGAAACAAGAAATATGTAAAGAAGAGAGGAATTCTAGAGAAGCATCTGTTGTGGACAGGACATTATGCGACTCTAATGGCGTATTGTCGAGTGATACGAGAGTTAGGTTTTAAGCTTAGCCAAAAAGTGCTTTCTTGATACTTGATAGACTATTTTTAACCTACTATAGAAAATAAGGGACCATTTTTGTCATTTTTCCTGATGTTTTTCTTTTTACATTGTCGAAAAAGCAAATGTGCAAATATATCCCTTAACTTTGCAATTTAGAACAGATATATCCCTCATTAAAAAAGTAACAAATGGTACAACTCTAATGGCGTATTGTAGAGTGATAGGAGTTAGGTTTTAGCTAGCTGCCCTTTTGTTAGACTCGCAAAGGCGGGGTTTGGAAATTTTATCCTACATAAATTTCAAATAATTACTTCACTCTTTTTTTTTTTTTTTTTTAAAAAAGGGAAAAGTTGGTATATTTTAAATAGTTAGGAAGGATATTTTTGAGCTATTTGATTAGTTAAAGGGTATGTTTGAGCTAGTTGACTAACGGTGAGAGTATTTTTGAGCTGAAACCGTAATAAGGGGGTGAAATTGACCTATTTTAAATAGTTCAAGGGTATGTTGGCCCTTTTCTCTTCTTTTAATTATTATATATATATATATATATATTTTTTTTAAAAAGGGTGATGCTTACATTGTAGAAATTGCAGAAGAGGGAGAGATGTTATGAGCTGCTTAGTTAGTTAAAATAAGAAGAGGGGGTGCTTAAGAATTAATACACGTTGAGGGCCAAGATCAATACTTGTTTAATAAAGCTCAACGGTGGAGATTAAAGTGGGAGAATATAACTACCATGTCAGAGGAATGAGGGGGGTAACTGAAAATTGGTATTTCCTCTTCCTCCTTCACGACACTTCTTCTCTCTCTTTCATCTGTCTTCTTCGTCCTCAATCTCTTCTCCTCTATTTCTTTCTAATCTTCTCTAATCCAAATCTTCTTTCCCAAATTGCAGGTGTAACGTGTAGCTTGGGAAGTTCTCTATCAATCTAGCTCCATTTCTATTATTTTCATTTCGCAATTGTAATTTTGTTCAGTTCGATTTATAAACAAAAAATTGTCCTAAAAAATTGTTCCATTCTGCAATTAATTGTTTAAGCTATAACAAATTGGTATCAGAGCTTCAATCCTGCGACCAAATCCACTATGACAGTCAACGAAGGAACACGACTCAAGGTTTTGGATGAAAGAACCACTAAGAACGAAGAGGCTATGGCACAACACGCACAGCTGCTACAACAATTAACGGCTTAATTAGGAGAAATCGCAGCTTCACATGTAACACTAGCAAGGGAGCATACCGGAGTAACACAAGCATTGGGTCAAATATCGGAGAGGTTAACAGCCATTGAATAGAACCAGAGATGTATGGATGAAGCAAATCGAGGTGATGGGATTCTACCAGCTCCTAACCTCGCTAGACGACCTAATAGAGAGGTTAGAGTTGGAGAAAATCCACCAGATGATAGGGGCAATCGACAACAAGGTTAGCGATTCCCTATTCCCAAACTTGAATTCCCTTTATTTGATGGGTCGGACCCTAAACCATGGGTGAGGAGATGTGAAAAATTCTTCAATGTGTTTCACATCAGAGAAGACCAAAAAGTAGAAATTGCAGCTGTTCATCTGATTGGTATTGCTGAATCATGGTATCAGTCAGTTGAACTGAATGGGGGTTTTGATAGTTGGGAGGGGTTTAGAGATGAAATATGTGATAGGTTTGGAGAAGAACATGCTGAAGATGTAGTGGAAATTTTTAATAGGCTTAAACAGACTGGCATTGTAGATGAATTTTTAAGATATTTGAGGTAATGAAAACTCAAATGTTGATTAGGAATCCTGCCCTAAATGATGCACACTTCTTATCTAGCTTTATAGGATTTCTAAAGGATGATATTAAGATGGTCGTCAAGCTCCATAAACCACAAAACCTCAAGGCTGCTATTGAAACTGCTAGAATGCAAGAAAGAGAAATTGAGGTTGCAGAAAAGAAGGGCAAATCTGGTACTAGAACAACTCAGTCCTGGAACTCAGTCAGTGGTACCAAAACCAATGCACCACTGGTTACTAATAAGAGTGGAACTAGCAGAACTCCTATGTACAAGGTGAGCCAAGAAACTTATGATTACAGGAAAGCCAACCATCTCTGTTATAAATGTGGAGAGAAATACAGTCCTAGTGATCAATGCAAATTTAGATAGTTGAATTGTATCATTGGGGAGACTGGGGACGAAATTGGAGAGTATGTTGAGCAAATGGAGGTTGGACAAGAGGTAGTGCCTCATAATGTAGAGGAAATGGTAATGCAAGAAGCTGTTTGTCTAACTACTCTAGCTGGTAATTACTCAGGAGCTAGCACCATCTTAGTGTAGGGAAATGTCAAGAATAGAGTCCTAACTGTCTTAGTGGACTCTGGGAGTACTCACAGTTTCATAGATGCTAAAACTGCAAAAGACACAGGATTCTCAGTTAGTTATACCCCACCCATCAGAGTTACAGTTGCTGATGGTAACTAAATGTACTGCACTTCTCATTGCAAAGGGATTAAATGGACTATGTAAGGTAAATCCTTCATGGAGGACCTTGGTATCATTAACTTATGAGGTTGTGACATTGTGTTGGGCAATGACTGGATGAGGAAGTATAACCCTGTTAAATTTGACCATGAAAGGAATCGTGTCACCATTGGGAAGAAGGGTAACAAGGTGGTGGTCAAGGGAATAACAGTTGATAGTAAGCTGAGCTTCTAGTAGCTCCATGGGTAAACTTTTAAAAAAGGGGTAAAGCATTATGGCACATCTGTTCATGGTAAATGCTATTGAGGTTCCTGAACAAAAACCAATAAGTGCACCATTGCAACAATTACTGGATCAATTTGCAGAGCTGTTTGAAGAACCAAAGGCATTACCACCTGCTAGGATGATGGATCATACCATTCCCTTGAAACCAGGAGCATCTCCAGTTAGCCTTAGACCTTATAGGTATAACCATTATCAAAAGGAGGAGATGGAGAAGCAAGTACAAGAGATGCTGAGTACTGAAGTAATTCAACATAGTCAATCACCTTTCTCTTCACCAAAGATTGCTAGTCAAGAAAAAGGACAGGTCCTGGAGATTTTGTGTAGATTATAGGGGTTTAAATGAGGTTACAATTAAGGAAAAGTATTCCATCCCTATTGTAGATAACTTGCTAGATGAGATTCATGGATCAGTCATATTCTCCAAGATTGATCTCAGAGCTGGTTACCATCAAATAAGAATGAAAGCTGAAGATGTACACAAAACAGCTTTCAGAACACACATGAGACATTATGAGTTTATAGTTATGCCATTTGGTCTTACAAATGCACCTGCAACCTTTCAAGCTTTGATATTTCAACCTTACCTCAGAAGATTTGTATTAGCGTTCTTTGATGACATTCTCATTTATAGTTATTCTGATCAAGAACATTTGCAACATCTGGAGACAAGCAAAATACTTAAGAAGAACTCACTACTAGCCAAACAATCTAAATGTTCTTTTGGACAAAAGAAGGTAGAATACTTGGGCTATGTCATTACTGCAGATGGAGTTGCAACAGATCTCAACAAGGTAAAGACAATGCTTGACGGGCCTAAACCTGCAACTCTGAGAGCTATAAGGGGGTTCCTAGGATTAACTGGCTACTACAGAAAGTATGTAGCAAATTATGGTCAAATATGTAGACCATTGACAGATCTCCTGAAGAAGGATGCATTTGTGTGGAATACAGAAGCAGATGCAGCATTTGAAAAGCTCAAAATAGCAATGACTTCAACCCCAGTTCTTGCTTTACCTGACTATAGTCAAGCCTTCATAGTGGAAACTGATGCCAGTCATACTGGCATAGGAGCAATATTAATGTAAAGAGACAGGCCCATTGCATTTTTCAGCGAAGTGTTGGCTCAAAGACATAGGGGAAAATCAATTTACGAGAAAGAATATCTTGCCTTGTTGAATGCCATTGATCGGTGGAGGCATTACTTGCAGTATAAACATTTCATTGTGAGGACAGATCATCATAGCTTAAAGTATTTATTGGAGCAAAAAGTGACCAGTGCCATTCAACAAAAGGGTCTTACTAAACTCCTAGGACTGGATTATGAAGTTCAATTCAAGAAAGGGACAGAAAATAGAGTAGCAGATGCACTCTCTAGAGAATATGATGACTTGACCTTGCACAAACCACCTGATTCCCATGGTCAGCTATTAACTATCAGTGTGCTAGTTCCTAGTTGGATGAATGACGTTCACAACAGCTATGAAGGGGATGCTGAAGTCACAGAATTGATCACTCACTACTCAGTCAACAGACAATGTCCTAGTTTGTATGATTACTCATCAGGTGTACTTAGACGGGAAGGAAAAATTGTGGTAGGAGCTAATGGAGATTTAAGACAACAGTTACTTAAGCTTTTTCATGACTCACCAGTTGGTAGTCATTCAGGGCAACATGGAACAATACAAAGACTGTCTAAGTTCTTCTATTGGTCTAAAATAAAGGAGATGGTAAATTCTTATGTAACCAGTTGTGACATTTGCCAGAAGAACAAGAGTGAATCAGTGCCCTACCCTGGGTTGCATCAACCTCGGCCCATACCTGGTCAAGCATGGAGACACATCACTATGGACTTCATTGAAGGTTTGCCCAAATCTAAGGGTAAGGAAGTTATTTTTGTTATGGACAGAATGACTAAATTTGCCCATTTCATGAGTTTATCTCACCCCTTTACTACCCTCAAGGTAGCTCAAAAGTTCATGAAAAAAGTTCATACCTTGCATAGATTTCCTGAATCAATTGTCTCTGATAGAGATAAGGTTTGTCTCAGTCATTTTTGGCAAGAATTTTTTAAATTAACAGGCACCCAACTAAGATATAGCACTGCCATATCACCCTCAAACAGATGGCCAAATTGAGAGGGTGAACAGATGCATAAAAACTTACTTGAGGCGCATGACCTCTAACAGACCTGTGAACTGGAAACAATGGCTTCCCATGGCTGAGTGGTGGTACAACACAAATTACCACACTAGTTTGAAGTGTTCTCCATTTGAAGCTCTTTAGGCTTATGTTCCTCCTCACATTTTCATGGGTCCTATGTTGGAGTCAATTGCACCAACAGTTGAGGATATATTCATGCAGAGACAACAATTTCAACAATTGCTTCAAGATCACTTGCTACAGACTCAGAATTGTATGAAAATGTATACTGATCAACATAGATTAGAGAGGTCATTTCTCGTGGGAGATCAGGTGTTTCTCAGGTTACAACCTTATAGGCAATCATCCCTAGCCTTAAGGAAAAATCTCAAGTTGAGTTCCAAATATTAGGGTCCTTTCACTGTTCTAGAAAAGATTGGCCAGTTTGCTTATAGATTGGATTTACCTCCATCTTCACGTATACATCTAGTTTTTCATGTCTCTTTACTCAAAAAGAAGGTTGGTTCTCGAGTGTTGGTACAGACTACATTACCAGTTACTAATGAAGAGGGTCAATTCCTAGTACAACCTGTGGCTATTCTTCAGAGGCAATTAGTTAAAAAGGGCAATGTAGCAAGTGTTAAGGTGCTGATCCAGTGGTCGAATCTAGCTCATGAAGATGCCACGTGAGAAGATTATGCTGATTTGAAGACCATGTTTCCTAATTTTGATTTCAATCCTTGAGGTCAAGGATTATTTGAAGGAGGGAGAGATGTTATGAGCTGCTTAGTGAGTTAAAATAAGAAGAGGGGGTGCTTAAGAATTAATACACGTGGAGGGCCTAGATCAATACTTGTTTAATGAAGCTCAACGATGGAGATTAAAGTGGGAGAATATAACTACCATGTCAGAGGAATGAGGGGGGTAACTGAAAATTGGTATTTCCTCTTCCTCCTTCACGTCACTTCTTCTCTCTCTTCCATTTGTCTTCTTCTTCCTCAATCTCTTCTTCTCTATTTCTTTCTAACCTTCCCTAATCCAAATCTTCTTTCCCAAATTGCAGGTGTAACGTGTAGCTTGGGAAGTTCTCTATCAATCTAGCTCCATTTCTATTATTTTCATTTCGCAATTGTAATTTTGTTCAGTTCGATTTATAAACAGAAAATTGTCCCAAAAAATTGTTCCATTCTGCAATTAATTGTTTAAGCTCTAACAAAATGCTTTTAACATTTGGGGTATATTTCACAGGTTGTTCAACTTTATAATTGGGATAAAATCATCAGACTTATTTTTATAATCACAAAATCACTCAATTTCTCTTTTTTTGTACAATATCATTCTTGCTATTTTCCGGACAACTTCACTGGAAATCACATTCATTTCATTTAAAGATATTATTTTAAAAGTAAAAGAGTTCCATGACCCAAGTAAATTATCCATAATTAGCAAAAATGGTCATTTCACTACAACTTCCCCAATAAATCAGAGTGAGAGTCTCCTCAATATCCATGTTGATCCATTTAAGCTTACCTCAATTCAATATTACATAAAATACAATAAAAATACAAATGAAAAGAACCGGAAGGTCTAAAGATGCTCATTACTATGGAACCAAGAAAAAAGGAATATAATTTTTGTTATACATCACAACGAGTTATCAAGAATCTTCCTTTGTACAGTGAAGAAGTATATCATCTCTCTGTATCAAAAGCTTGGAAGATGAACCCTTCACAAAATGAAATCATATTTTGGCTTGAACTGTTTCTAAAACCTCTTTTCTGAATTGATGATTCTAAACTGCTACTAACAAATGTAGGAGTTCATATCCAAATTTTCCCTCTTAACCAGTGTGGAAAAAAAGAAAAAAAGGAATAAGAAAAGAAAACACTATAGCTCAATCCAAAAATGATTTTTCTTTGCTTAATTTTAAAACCTTGATGTATTTCTTGTAACTTGCATCTCCTATTATCTGCAACATTCATGAACACTCCGCGTCGTGCTTGCTCCTTGTTTCTTTTCTTCGTTCTTTCTTCATCAGTTGCGAGAAGCCAAGAACTCATGATCCAACAGAAAACCTATCCAATTTGGCATTCATCGTAGTTGGTATAATCAAAAGTAAGGTGCTACCTCTATTATTTTCCTTGAACTGTGATCACAGGTTGTTCTCCTTCAAGTTCTGATATCACTATCAGCAAATCACCCGGTTCAAGAGAAAGGGGTTCTGATTTCGGGATGGGGTTGATAACCTGCAATGGATGAGGGATTAGGTTGAGCTCCAATGTCTGTTCTATTTGCAGAAGAAAATCGATATTCTGTACCTTCTTGTTGTTCTTCACATATCCGATAGCAACTTCTCTTCGCAAATGTGCTCTTTCAGAAAGTTCAGCAAATGAAGGTTTCTCACCTTCCTTCATGTAAAGGCGAATGTCCTGCAAATGAAAGATGAAAATATAGTCATAACCAAGTCAAGTTTCTGTTACATTTAACACTATGAAAGACGAGACTGCAAGAGGGTCCATACAGTGAGATGTTTAATCTATGACGAAGTCATGGTGCTTGGAACTTAGGGCAATAAATAGGCACTATCCTTTCGCTTAACACTCCGGTAGCACTACATTTCTACCATTCTCTTCTAATTCTATCTTTACATCTTCATTTGTCATACCATTCTCAGGAAACATCTAGCCTTCACATTGAATTGTCTATATTAAGCACCACAATCCCATCTAATCTCACATCAGCTTCATTCTTCTTATGATGGCTTACTCCCGGAGCACATAATCTTTTTACTTCTACTTATCCTAAAGCCCATACTTTCTAGAGTGCTTTTTTATAGTACAAGCTTTTGGTCGATATCTTGTTAGTTTCACCAATTAACATAATATCCTATGCATATAGCACACACAATCGGATATTAAAAAAAGACAATTATTACCTTAACATATATTTCATCTCCATCGATATTCAATATCTCTTTCCAGACCTCATTCAACTGACTATTTTCTGCAACTGTGCCAAAAAAAGAAGCAACCACAATTCAGGAATCACTTCAAACCTCACTAAGAAGAATCCATTTGGCTTTTGTAAGGAAATATTTAAAACCTTGAGCAGTCACAAGACTCATTACTTCCTCTGAAGCAATGTAAGTGAGGGAAGGCTTGATTCTTGTAATCTGGAGAACAGAACATTCAGACATGCCATCAGAACTTCACAACTTGAGAAAAACAAAGCCATGACTTACGCATTCATTTAAATTAACCAAGAACAGCCCTCTTTAGAAACAAATTACCTGTTTACCCAATTTGGAATCGACAATTTCTGCAACAAGATTTTGCACCTGCAATTTGATCATTGATTCCGCACAGCAGAATAGTGAACCAATCAGTAGAGTTACTGACAATTTTCCATGTAAAGAAAAATACAGGAATAGTGATGAAATAAGACTGTTTTCTTCAAACATCAGGCTACTCTGATCAGAAGATTTGAGCAGCGCTCGAACCATGAAAGATTTTGTGTTCTAAAGCCTATATGAGGGATTGTTATTTTATCTTGCCAAACTTCAACCCAAATTAAATAGTTTAATTATAGCTTTTTGACCTAGAATCATGAAAAAATAATCTAGAGCATTGAAAAATCAAATATATGAAAACCCTCAAAAATAGGAAATAGAAACAGGCACCTTTTTACCCCTTTTCTTTCTTTTTTTCTTCTATAAATATGATCACCTTTTTACATGACTGCTACTACATCAGCAACATAGTTTTTATTTTCAAAACATTTTGTAGGAAAGGGAAAGATTGTCATTAGATAAGCATGCACGTCTCAGTAACTCCTGTCAGCTATATCACCATCTGGTAGAAATAATACCCAGTAAACAAGGTTGCTAGATACATACATGATGTTGAAGAGTTACAACATGCATCTTGAAATCATGAAGGAGGTATCGATTCTATCATGCAAGTAAATGAAATTGTTTTCTTTTGGTTTCAAGATACCAGCAACCAAGTGAAAAAAAAAAAAAAAAAAAAAAAAAAAAAGCTCTGAAAAAAATCTTCTAGAGACACCCTTTTCATTTTAGGATAAAAGTGGATATACAAAAGGTATAGTTTGACAAAAGATAGTTTATCTGAATTAGTCTTCGTTCTTATTTCCAAAGAAGGAAGGGATCCTTGGAGCAACAGTAAAATAGTTTCCGTGTGACCTGGTCATCTGTTCGAACCGTGGAATCCTACATGAACGTGAGATGCTTTGTGCACCGCCAGCACCGGGCTGCCCTTTTTTCTCTTATTTTCAAAGAAGACATAGTTCTACAAAGCTAATTCTTTGCAACTGTACTATGGGATACAAAATTTTTATGCAAGCTAAGAAAAGGAGTTACCCCGCGGTTGCAAACCCCCCACACAGTACCACACAAATAACGTACTAATGATGAAGTAAGAAGGAAACCAAGACATATATTTCCAAAACTGCCAATATATCTTGTTTTAGAATTCCTAAAATCCCGTTGGCCATGCATGTCTAAGATCAACCATAGACCTCTCTGCATACTTAGACGCACTTGAAACTTGTCTCTGATTTGTGAAAGGAATAGGGGGGAACATCTTACAGACTGAAGAACTTTATACAGAACAATGAAGGAAGAAATTAGATTTGTGAAGACATATTTGACCAAATACCTTCACGCCAAGCTTGTTGCAGATGTTTTCAGCAAGGAGGAGAGAATATACAGATTGCTTGTCTGCCTTCGATGCATCTGGATAAATGAAATATAAATTTAAACATGCGTCTATATCACATATAAGATAACACCATTTCTCTTACCTCCAAGTAACCATTCTCTATCAGAAATTACGACAATGGAGAATGGAAATTCTTCGCCTTGTTTAAATGATTTTTGAATATTTGCAATGGTGTCAGTCAGCATGTCATAGTCCATTGGGTTTCCAACCTGTAAAATATTATGAATGTGGACGGATTAAGATGGATAGTTCTAAATTTAATCCAGGTAACCAACACAAGATAATGAGTCAGAAAAATACCCTGTGAGAGACTCGAACGTTTTTTAGCTTTCCCTGACCAGCAAGTCTGCTAGCCGTATGCCTGTCATCCATAGGGACATCTGATAACACCTCCTACAAGTTTATGGGACACAAAACAAAAGGATAGAGAAGAGGACTTAGTTTGGTAGTAAGCAAATCTACAGTCATAAAGTCCATTGATATGGCGATTAATTCAGATGCTAATAGTATGTTGTTGTTTCTAATCTCTAAATGTTCTGCGACACCGAAGTAAGACATTTGGAACACCAAAATGTTGTTTACGGGCTAACTCTTAGCAAGAAGCGACTGCATTGTCATTTCGATGAACCAGATGAACCAGTAGGATAAAACAAGACCCTTGAAATAAATGTATGATTCTAAGGTGACGACCTACTAATTCCAGTAGAAAAGAAGCTAGACAAGTGATGTGACAATGAGGGGAGAAAGGAAAACTTGAGTCAAGGACCAGTTAGCTGCAACATTGTATATTTGCAAGATGGCGGAGTTAGGATTTTCACTGAGGGGATTCAAAATATAAAGAAATAAACACACGAAGAAGCCAAGGGAATTCAACGTCTATTAAATATACATAAAATAATTTTGACCTTGTATATAAAGTGTAATTTTCCGGCAAAGGGATTCGGATCCCTTGCGCCCCCTAGCTCCGCCAGCGAGCCGTGGCAAAGAAGCCAATGAAAAAAGAAATGTGGCTCTTAATCCCAAATAATTAAAAAAAAGAAAAAGAAAACAAGCTATTGAGCCACAAAAAAAAAAAAAAAAAAAAAAAGGAAAATTGTTTGTTCCTTTTTCTACTCTCCCCATTCGTTTTCTCCCTTCCAACCCTCTCTTTTCAGTGCCATTGATTCCTCCCTACAAGGCCATTGATTCCGTGGCCCAAACTCCCTAATTTCTTCACCTGTTCCAACCCTCTCCCTCTTCGCTGACATATATTCGCGTATTCTTTACACTCTTTGGTGTCTATCCACAAAATCTCTTTCCTCTCTCCTTTTCTCCTAGCAATTTCATTGGTATTCTTCAATCATGGTGGAAGAAGACGTCGCACTCATCAGCAATATACCCAAGGCCAAAACTTCCCACTTCAATATCTCCGACCAAGATGAAGTAAAGTCTCTTTGTACTTAAAATCAGTAGAAAGGTAGCATAATTTATTAACATTAGATAACCTTAAACGAAAAGAAACCTCCTCTGGATTATCTTCCTGAAATGTAATCCATAAATCACCTCTCTTGAAACTATGCAAATGTTGACAAGAAATTCATGGACGAAATGATATGGTGTACGCAGGGCTGACAGAATCATGTTGTTTGTTGTGTCAATCCCTTGTATCTACTTGAAAAATAACAATCCAAATCAACCCCACTACTTAGAACCAAGCGTTTTGGTTGCATTTTACATTGTAACCCTTTTGAGTTCGACAATCTTGATTTTTCCTTGTCATGAATCCCAGAAATATCGACAGATGCCATGCAGAATCAAGAAAAGTGTGTTCCCCAATAACAAATTGAGAAGGTAATCATCCAATTATCTCCGCCTATATGTAGAAGCATGACTTACCAGTGTACTGCCAGGTCCTAGGTAATTGTCATATTCTTCAATCATTTCCACAATATCAGTCCGCCATCCCAGCATTAATATGCATTCTTTAGGTCCTGGACACCAATCAGATCCCTGTATTTAGATACTTACAGAGTTAGCTAAAATACTTAGCAATAAAGGTGGCAGGTGCAATGGCCATTCCTAATATGTTATACCTTAGATCCTGATTTTGTTCGTTTCACTATATTCTCAAGGCGTGTTCTTGTTATCTCCAAAGCATTACTCCGAAGTTGTCCATTCTTTTCCACAGTGTAAGAATCATTTATGGCATTGTCACTTTCATCAGAAATATTTGAGTATGCAAGCTGTGGCCTTTTTTTCCCATGAACAGGTCCAATAAACAAAACCTGTATGATTCAAAGTGAAAGAATCAGCATGCAAGTAAACTAAATTAGGGGACTATAGTAAAAAAATTATTTGAACTCTTGTACAATTTTCAGAACTTTCGGATGAGAACATACACAATATTGTGTGATCGAGTCAATTATGATTTTCCTAGATAAATGTGCTTCTAGTTAATATTCCTTTCTCCTACTTGAAACTAATGTAGGATGGCTTATACTAGATATACAGATTACAAATAAATAAGCAGCATACAATATCTTTAAAGGACAGATGCAGAATAATTCTGATAGTATAAAAGCAGTGTATGAGTGTATCATTGTACTTTCACAAACTAGGTCTCCATAGAGAAGCTAGTATATAAATTTTAGTATATAAATTTTTCTTTCTCCACAGTGATAATCCAAGTTGATTTAACATCAACAGTTGGATTATTCTAACAGGTAACACAACTGCACTATTTAATGTTGAGAAACATACTTTATCAGTTTCTTCCAAAACTTCTTCATCCCTTGGATGGAAATTTATCTTCCCCTGTCGATAGAGACCGCAAACAACAGCCTGAATGAAAAGAAGAGTTGAAGATGACTTCAAGACCTACAAACTTTATGAAATCGTTAGTTAAAACCATTCTAGTCAAAGAGACTACCTCTTGGAAGCCACGTCTTAATTGCTTATATCTTAGTCCCACCAGGTGAGGGAAACTGCAGAGGTTGAATACGTTCTCTGCCAGACGAAACCGTGTTCTTCTTAGAAAAAAGTGTTTAATCATGAAACAAATCCATGTACATTGCTATGCTAATTTTGTCACAAATATCTACAGGTAGATGAAGTGAGCGAAAGAACCTAACTAGTCATCATAACCAAACAAGCTACATGATATTTAACTCAAATTTACCACTGGATGATCCACTTTTTGACAAAAAATATATGCATTTGAGACCATTATCAGAATGCAGAACTAAAAAAATTGGAAGACAATCAGAGACTTGACAAATCTGCCTCTTCAGGTTATGCATTCAATAAAATGAATTCATGAAACAGAGATGATTTAACCAAGAAAAAGTACATTACTTCGATAATCGAGCAAATGTTTGTATATTTTAATGAGTCCCTTTTGGCGAGAACATTGAACAAACAACTTTGATGCGACATTCTGAACAGGTTCCACTCTCAATCCTGAAATTGACTTTAAGAGTTCGCATGTGTTGGAGCTCGAAACCTGAAAGAAATATGGGAAGGAGTCACTAACTTATAAATGAAAATTCAAGATGTTTTGAAGTACTCTTCCAGAGCAACATACCTCAACTATGGTGGGCACAGAGATCATTTCTGGAAGGGGTTGAAGGGCTAGCACTGAGAGAAATGCATCTGTATCGACCTCATACCTAATTAAATTAAGATTATCGCAAATAAGAAAAGAGGAGAAAGCACAAGCACTTGAAAGATTGACCTCTTTCAAGTGAAAATCATCATACTTTACCCAGCTTCTAATGTTGTGAATCGCTCTTCATTATTTTCAATTTTGATCAATATGATACTATGTTTGTTGGTTATTTTCCAAATATTGAACCAAAACTCGGAAAATTATCAAAACTCAAGAATAAAATTTCCTGAAGTCCATGATGTCAATACAATTTTTTAAGTTGGGGAGAGTGGTGCTCCCATGTCTATTTGGAGTATAAATTTAATTAGTAGAAGTGATTTTAGTGTTTGGAGAACTCAAACAGGAACTTCCTTCCGTCCCTTTGACCACTTACCATTTGAAGAGAACTAAAGAACAAGACATTTGATACGACAAACATTTGATAACGTGCCCAAGGTAAAACAAGTCACTTACCTATTTCCCTTCGTTGGAAGTATAACAACTGCGCGTGCCTTATTGGCTGCAGCTCTTTCAAATGATTTTGTCATACTTAAACTGCAACTGTTAGAGAAAATGTATGAAATGTTAGATTGAAGGCAACTGAAATTACAGCAACTTGAATTTAATTAATGGGGTAGATTCACTAGGCACAGGTGATCTATATAATTAATGAAGTAGCTTCATTAGGACTCGTTTGATCTTCTATAGCGATTTCCAGACCTCCACAACCTAACATTTCTTTTTCTCTATGAAAAGACTCTGACCTCTTTGTAAGGACATCAATATGATTGAGATCTTTGGTGAGGTTGTCGGATATCTTGTCCATTTGCTTTCTTGGAAGATCAGATAGAAGAAGAATTCTTTGCCGCCTGCAAACAGGAAAAAGAAATTGTAATATTTGCAGAACTGTCCATAGTTTATATGGTAAACTCTAGGCAATGTAATTACCTAGCAGTGGCAGTACCTAAGCGAACAGCAAATTCGTGGTACTTATTGAGCTGCTTTAGTATAAAGTTCAGATGACTGTTAACTCCACAAATTATAATATGATCGGTCTCCAAAACTTGCATTTGTGCCCCTTCTCTGAGTCTTTGCATATTATTCTGTCCAAATGTTTGTCAGGGGACGGAGTACTGACTGCTGACATTAAGCTTGAATATAGCATTTTCAAGAGCTTACCCTAAATTGTTCGGTCATGGTGCTCAATAGGCGAGAATAAAATAGTATGCCCCATATGGCAAGGATGAAACCTATTACACGTTCAACTCTTGTTCTTTGCTGCAGTCAAATGCAATATCCTTTTAGTAATGATAATTGTTATGATCTAAATATTGCTAATCAGTAAGAAGATTACATTTTATCAACAAAATTCAAATGTGATAAAGATAAACCACACTTTCAGGTGAGTAGATGATGAACAGAGGCATGCCCAGGCCTCCCAAAAGCAGTCCTCCAAAGAGTTAGCACTACCCCTGCGTTGCCTCCATAATGCAAATATCCAAATCAGCAAACAAACATGTGGATAGGGAAACAGCTGGAGAAGAAGATCGGCATATTGAATAATTTATCATATATTGCTTCAAAAAAATTCATTATCAGATATAATATGACACACGATAATATAGTGAAGCACACAATGAAAGCAAGTGATAAAACTATCTCATGGATAAGATAATATCCATAAATGTTGCTTTTAAATCTGAAAGCAACTAACCACCAAATACTGCCAAATTTCCATACAAGAGAAAGTTAAAAGTGAAGAAGATTCCTAATACACAGTGCTTTCAGTAATAGGAAAAAAATAAAGGGAAAGAAAAGAAAAGAGAGGGAAAGCCAGGAAAATAAGATCACAAGAGAAGTAACATGACTAACTGGAGCATGGCATAAGTGAAACCAAATAAACATGCAGGTTGCTTTATCACGGGTTAAAAATTAAAATCACGTCGGAACTTTATTCAACATCCTAAAGAACTTTCAACTTTCTTAAAGTGGTCATTATTACCTGATAGTGGCTAATCAAGAGTATACTAGATATTTTTCGCCATTAGCTCATACAAAATATGGCTTGGTTTGTCACATATGCATGTTAGCATGCGTTTATACCAAAAAGCATCAAGTCTTTTGTGAGTCTTCATGTTGAAGTGTGTGACAATCTCATCTAAAAGCTTCAGCTATTAGAGAGAGCACACTTTTATTTACTTAATTATGATATGTCTCACCATGCCTCCTCACGTGCGCGCCTGATTCTCATGGGCCAAAGCACGTGGAAATTCTTTTTGATAATGGATAGGGGTGTGACTCGAACCTAGGATAACTAGTTCTTCAGAAACTGCCAAAACACTAATGACCTCTATAATGCGGTAACAAAGGCAGAAGAAATCTACAAAATGCTTCTGCTAAAGAAGGTGCTTTAAGAAGATCTTTGGAAATTAGTACAAGAAAGGATTACTCGGCATTTGTAAACGACAGACTTAATCTTCCTATAGGTTTCATACATTTGTAGATAACTTGAGTACAAATAAGTATACCGAATATCATGTCTGGAAGAGTTACCTGAATTTAAAGAACAGAAAACCACCAATCATCACAAATGAGAAGCATGATACCAGAAGCACAATAAAAAACCTGCACAAAATGGAAAATTGATGATTCACCTTTCCCAGGAAAAATCCGAATAAGGTCTTGTGTTGCATTTTATGAACGCGCTACAAAGAACTACCGTCTGCATATACGTTTTTCCTATCCCTCCATGCATTATAAACTTAAACTAGCTAGAAGGATGGTAGACCAGTACAAAGATTACAACTAAAAAGTGCATTATTGCAACCGAAATGAGAGAAAATAATAAGTTCAGATGACCTAAAACCCTACTAGTACAAGTCCATGAATACTTGAAAAGTTATACGTATTACGATTCAGGTCCAGAACAAAATTAAAGAAGTAACGAGTACGAGTTTCCTGATTCAAGCCACCTACATTTTATTTTTACAAAGCAAACTTTTAATCTTTGTGTAGCATGTACTGTGATGTCATTTCTGCACCCATCAACGAGCTAAGCCATTGAGAAAGATAAATAGAAAGGCGACATACATAAAAGGAGCTATAATTGGCTTACTTACATAGCGACATTTTTCTCTAGTTGTATGTTGAACAAATATATTAACCGTGCCAAACTCCATTTGATGTCTTTCAGTGAAGGAAAGGACACATCCAACTGAAGTGGTATTGGTTTATTCACGGAATTAGAAAGACAAGCAAAGGGTAAACTTTGAGCCCCTGATGTTTGAGTTACAAAGAAGAATAACTCTCGGATCATCCCCATCTTCTTACCAATTAGATTTAGAAGCTTCAATTTAATCAGGAAATAAGATGCCAACGAAGCTATTACAATTTTAGCTGGGAAGTCCTGCACATTTAAACATTCTATTAGTAAATACAACATGATAATATAGATCCACCTTTGAGTGTTTCCACTAAAAATTTCGACACTGCAGAAATCAGTTTATAGAAGAACTCACACAAAGTTGGACAAAAAATTACATCTCAACGGAATACAGAATGGAAAATTCCTCGGTATAATGGAAGTAATCAGCCGAAACATTGGAAGAAAAGTGGCAGTTGTATACTCCCAATGGCTCCAATATGGAGCTGAAGTTTACATCATCAAGAACCAAGCTCACAACTTGATATGCAGTTTTCCTCATCAGACTTTCTAAATATTATACTAAACAACAGGAGAATTTGTAACCTACCTCAATTTTTCAGGACAAAGACGGCAATATCTAGAAGTTAAGATTTTCCACTATCCTGGGTGCAGTGTCATATTTACAGAACTTTTTTTTTTTTTTGGATGTGGGAACCCGCAGCCACTACCCTTCGGGTGCGCACAGGGTAAACCCAGCTCCTGTGCAATAGCTTGCAAACCACACAGGACAGGTAACCCGCACTAGGCAAGCCCCGTGCGACGAGCTCGACCCAGAAGACAAATCCCCTACTGTCGTAGGCAAGGGGTTTCGAACCTGAGACCTCCATTATGTATTTACAGAACTAACATAGCAACCAAATACTTACTTCATTAAAAAATGGAATTTTCCCTGTACTATGATGGAATTTTTTAAAATATCCGTACACATACTAATTTCCTGTAGATATCTGAAGGTGGTCAATTTAAGTTCAAGGTGAGAAATGAATCCGAAGCAGATCATGAAATTCTAAGAAGGGTCCACAGAGAAGTACGACTAGGTTTTTTATAGACAACCATCAAATTCAGTTTGCTTATATCTTGATTATTGATAAGACCAACTACCCAAATTTGGGGGAAAATACTATAGTGTTGAGAGATGTTATTTTGCCTTCAGTAAATAATTCAGTGCTAGAACCAAAAGCGACAAACTTCAAAGAAATCTGACAACAATAACCCTGCACGAAACAGTGAATTCTTTTTTCTTGATAGTAGAGGAACCATTAAACTATATATCATCCATGGCCGAAAGTAAAACGGAATTAAATCTAAAGAATCAAATACTACTTATTCTAGAATCCTTCAAAAATTCTGTTCAAAACTGAAAATAATTTACAGTTAGTTGCAAGAAGCATTGGGACCTGAGAACTATTCTTCAAATACATTTCAAATGGCCGAGGATTCAGATTTTCCCATATATTCATGTTTCCAAAGGAACTTAGCTCTCTGCATGTCGTCTGTTGAATGCTTGGCAGCTTTCCTGGTTGAAAAGAAATTTAATGATGAGTTTTTGAACTTTCATGAACTTCAGCTGCATTGGAGCTTATTTCTGGCATAAGCACTCATACAGCATACTGAAAATAAACTATCTAGATACTCACCTTTACTTTTGGCCAGCCAGTCATTCATCCAAAAGGCAGAAACATGGTTTCTCCGACAGGGACAAGCCAATGACTTTCTGGAAATTAAAATAACTTTAGTTAAAACAACTCGCAAAAAGGAGAGGTTCTATATCACATGAATATTTTAGGCTGTAGCTGCAAGACCTAGCAGCCTTATGCACAAATATCTGAGCTTATGTATTCACTTTAGCGTGCCCTGATTTAATACAACCAACAAAATTTCTGACTGAAATTGTATATCCAGTCCATAATCAACATACTATTTGAAAGAACCCTTACGAATTTGCAACCACTGTTTAACTTTACCTATTCAGAACTGTCACCTTAGAATATCCATTATAAAATTGTGTTTCTTCAAGTTTGTTAAATCAGAAAGATGCGACATTTTGGTGGAAAACGGGTTGAGTGGAATATTTCTAGACAGCGAAAACAAAGAACACCATAGTTCAATTTTCAATACACAGAATATTGGGAATAAGAGACTTCCAACAGTCAACATTTCCCACTAAACTAATCAAGTAACTGCAGTAGTTTCTTCCACCTTAAGACATTGTTCTCCCGCAATCTAAGTCTTAAGATTAGGAAGTCCTGATCTATTTTGGTGACAGCACGATATGCAACAAACTGAAATGGAGGAAAGTCCAACATTAACTATTCTGTTTACAGGACTTCTTATTAATGCTAATCGCAAAATGCCTTGGCTATGTCTATGAAGATGGAAAAAGGGTACGGCAGAGCTAAATTGGTTAAGGTATTTGAAGGATTTCTAAATAATCCCAACACTTACTACTCCTAACATTGTGATTACTATAGTTCATAACTTCTTTTTATTGTATGCCATCATAAGAATTATTGTGCACAGGACTATAATGTTATTTTTTTATCAAAGTTCTCAAATTCTGCATAAAGTTTGTATCTTTTTACAATAAAATGCAATTAGAACTTCAAAAAATACACATAGATGCAAGAAACTCAGATTAGAACACACTAAAATGAGTGCCTAAATGGTAATGAAATGTTGAAATTACTTTCGAACTTACAATACTTAAATACACCCAAAGAACAAAACTTTCAAGTGTCTAAAGTTCACTTGCACATTAATAATCATACTAAACCACATAATATAAAACATATTCATAACAAACATATACAAACAAACCTTCTATAAGGAGAAATCTGATAGAATCTTGGATTCAGTATTGGAGTTGATGGACAATGCAATTGAAGCATTTTTCTGTTACCCTTTTCTTGTTTCTTGATTATGTAATGACCCTTTGAATAATTACAGAGAAGGAAGAGATTAAAGGCATTGTTTTCCACGAAATGTTTTCAAGATTTTAATACTAGAAATGCGTGCTAAGCTATGGAGTGTGGAGGAAGAAAATCACTTTTGGTAAAAAAAAAAAAAATATATATATATATATATATATATATATATATATATATTAATTTGATTGAGCATTAAAATATAGGACATAGACTAAGCATAGCTTGGATTTTAGCAGCTGCTGTTTATTAATATGTTTGCCATTTGTATACGTGTGTTCTTCAGTTCCTGTTTTATGTATCAGAAAGGGCAGGGAAAAAAAATTAATAATAATAAAAAAAGAATGTATGGTTCTTTTAATTTTGTTTTTTTTCTGAAAATATCTAAAAGGGGTCTTATTTTCAATATAAAAAAGGATCCAAAAAGTCATCCAAAAAGTCTATATCTGTTAGTCCTTTTTTTTTTTTTAACTTCAATAATACTCCCTCCGGTTTAAAAAGAGCGCGCACTTATCAAATTTTGCACTTATAAAGTATTAAGTGATCAAATTTCAATACCTATTTAATTTAATTAGGAATAGTTTAATCTAATTATCTATTTTTACCTAGAAATTAGTATTTTTAAGTGGGTGTCACGAAATGGCTAAGTGGACACTCTTTCTAAACGAGAGGAAGTAGTATCATTTTCGTTCTCATGATGATCAGAAGTATCTCAAATAGAGAAAAGTTGGGGTAATTATCATCCAACTTTTTGTTTACAACACCAAAATTTTAAAATTATTTTTATTACAGAAAAAAACTCAATACATCTACATATTGCAGAAAATTAGAAACATGAAAAAAAAAAAAAGTCAGATTCTGAAAAATACAAGTAGGCCACCACAATTATTAAATTATCTCGTAAGTATAGTCACGTCAACAACAACTCACCTTACATAATATGCCTCTTCGCTTAAAGAAAAGGTATTTTCGAACTCAACTTATAATATCTAATGTCTCTTTCAACCCAAGCTAGTTTACATAATATTCAAGTCACACATAGTATTTATATTTTTTAAGAAAATCTAAAATTTTATCTTTTAAGTGATATCGTGTGAATGTTACGTAGATGAGTTGTTGACATAACAAACTACTTGTGTTCTCGAATTGAATTATCTGATGCTTCTTATTTTATTTTTATTTAGTAACTATTACAATTGAGTTACTTTTCGCTATAAAAAAATAATAATAGTAAGTGCGATGCGATAAGTTGGAATATGAAGTGCCATTTGTCACTTTTCGCGACAACGACTTTTCTATTGAACTAATACGCTTGTTTGTGTATTTATCACACATCAAATTTTTGGAATACATATATGGGGACAAGAAAAGATGTAGGCTTAGCCTAACACAAACCAAACGGATATCATAGCTACCTAGTATTTTTATTATTTAATAGACAAATACTTTTTTCATAGGGAAAAGGGTCAAATATACTTCTATTTGGTTAAATTTGTCTCTCCATTGATCAAAAGAGATAAATATCATACGTTGGGCCTAAAACATACACATATAGCTTTTGGATGGATGAAAATCTCAAATCAGCCAAAATTATCCGATTTCAATTAAAAGTATCTGACCGGCCTATTATAACCCGACCACGACTCCATCTCCTCTTTCTCACTGTTGCTTGCTCCATAGCCATCATTGCTGGCGAACTCGTGACACCGGAGCTCCTGCGAGCTCCGGCCATTATCACCCAGAAAGAAACACTCATTCTTGAAATATACATTGTTGATAACATTTTTAAGCATAGTGGGAGAGAAGAAATTTCGGTCTGATATATAATTGTATCAGACACGTAATATTTAGAGGTACTTTTTTTTTTTTTTCTTTCTGTTCTTTCAATATTGGTGTGCATTTCTTTTAATGTACAAGCTGCATTATTTTGGTTATAGTACTTTTTCAGATCCTAGCATTGTCTTTGCTAGCTTTTTTTTATTTCTTTTGTTTTCCTAAATCAATATGAATGATATATTAAACAGATTCTTCGGATGATAGCTGTATCTTTTAGAAGCCTTGGTCCTAGTGCTAAGTTCTATCTTGCAGCTGCAGTTTCTGATTTCTATGTACCTGTGGGAGAGCATGGTAATCATTTATTTCTTCTTGCATTGTGAAGATGTGGTTGTCATTTGCTAAAATGATGTGATAGTGGCCGGAGCTCGCCAGAGTTTCGGTGTCAAGAGCTCGCCGGAGCTTCGGTGTCACGAGCTCGCTGGCCATGATGGCTATGGAGCAAGTGGGAGAGGAGATGGGGTCGCGGATCAAGTTATAATAGACGGGTTGGATAATTTTAATTGAAATCGGATAATTTTGGTTGATTTGGATTTCCATCCATCCAAGGGTATATGTGTATACTTTGACTAACAGAGGGGTATATTTGCATACTTTTTTTGGTAACGGAAGGTAAATTTAACTAATAAACTAAAGTAGAGGAGTATATTCGGCCCTTTTCCCTTTTTCGTATTAAGCAAAAACATAGCTAATGGATTGAGAGGAACACAAGAAGAATTTTTTTAAAAAATTGTATAAAGTATACTTTGAGGCATTGACTTCTGAAAAGCGAAGACCTAGTGAGCCCAATAAAAGTTAAGAACAATAAGTTCCTCATCACCAGAAATCAAATAGCCGCTAGAATCATAATAAAAAGATACATATGGCCCAAAAGTTGCACTAAGGTCTTGCCTAACACCAAGAGGTGTCAAAATGGGCTGGCCCAGTCCAACCCAAATTTCAAAAGATCAAAGAATTAAATGGGTTAGGACGAGCCGATCCTTTTGATTGAAGGGCAGAAAATAAAGCAAAATTTCAACCAGCTTTTAAGCGGGCGCAGGATAGGATGATTATTCACCACCTTTAAGTTTTTTGTCTTCCGAAAAAATATTTTCTAAGTGATTTTTGGTACAATTTAAACATGAAACTTTTGCAATATGAAATAGAATCTTCTAACACCTATCAAGAGAATAAATATAAATTATTATTTTTAATCACTAATTCCGATCATGTTCAAAAGAAATTAAACATAATATAAATTCTAAGACTAAAAAGAATTACTCCAATTTCTAATTACTACTTAGTAGTAAGTACATTCTTTTTCCTCATTACTTTTTATCTTTTTGTTTAATTTACTTATATATTTTTTTAAATTTATTTATTTATTATTCTTTTAAATTCTCGAGGTCGACGCGACCCAACCTCGAGGGTCGGCGAGCTAAGAAGATCTTTTGGCTTTACTTCTGATACAAAATCAAATCCTAACCCAACCCTACTTAAATAAAGGGTTGGGCTGGCCCGGCCTGGCGGGTCAAGCCCATATTGACAGCTCTACTAACACCTAGTATCAAATAGATATAATTACAGCCACATATATTATTTAACTAGCAAACTATGCCCGTGCCATGCACGGAGCCCAATATGATTAATCACCATATTTTGTCAATTTAATTATTTGAAGAGACTTAGACAGAAATTTTATAAAAATGGACGTAATATGGTAAATCACATAATTTTAATCCCTAAGTAAAATTCTCAAATTGCTAAATGAAAATATAAAATAATAAATTTTAAAAAGGTGAAGCAACAATAACCAAACAATTGCAAAGAAGAATAAAATAAGCAACAAAATGGAAAACTAAATATCAAAGAAAAGCGGAGCAATAAGAAAGTTAAGAGGAGAAATGATTAAGCGAAGAAGCAATCCACAAATGAAACCCCCTCAGCAAGTCTCCATGTTTTATTTCTTTTCCTCTTATTTTTTTTCCTTAATTTCTCAATTGTTGTTAAAATTTATCTTCTTTTGGTTATATCCGTCTATTTTTATATTTAGTAATTTGACAATTCAAATATCCTACATGTCAAGTGTATAATCAGAAGATTCAAAAGATATTTTATTATATTATAAAAAAAATTAATTTAGAACCATAAGATTCAAAAGTCTATTTTTATTGTCTAGTCAAACTTAGACACTTAAATTGAGAGTATGTGTCAAATGAAGGAAATGAAATAATAATTGAGACACTGCGGACACATGGGGACCTAAAAAGTAAATACATAAGAGGTAGAATTAATGTTAAGCTTCTGAAGTGTAGAAGTTTAAATTAAAAAAATGGACGTATTATAGTAAATCACATAATTTTAATCCCTAAGTAAAATTCTCAAATTGCTAAATGAAAATATAAAATAGTAAATTTTGAAAAGGTGAAGAAACAGTAACCAAAGAATTGCAAAGAAGAATAAAATAAGCAACAAAATGGAAAACTAAATATCAAAGAAAAGAGAAGCAATGAAAAAAATTAAGAGGAGAAGAGATTAAGCGAAGAAGCAATCCACAAATGAAACTCCTTAGTGAGTCTCCATATTTTATTTCTTTTCCTCTTATTTTTCTCCTTAATTTCTCAATTGTTGTCAAAATTTGTCTTATTTTAGTTATGTCGCCTCTTTTTATATTTAGTAAGATGACAATTCAAATGTCCTACATGTCAAGCTTATAATCACAAGATTCAACGGATATTTATTACATTATACACATTTTTAATTTAAAATCACAAGATTCAAAAGTCTATTTTTATTGTCTAGTCAAACTTAGACACTTAAATTGAGTCAAAGGGAGTATATGCCAAATGAAGGAAATGAAAGGACAATTGACACTCTGCGGCACGTCTATACCTAAAAAGTAAATACACAACAGGTAGAATTAATGTTAAATTTTTGAAATGTACACATGTTAGTCCCTGCTTAACGTATAATTTCATGTGCTTTCTATAATAGATAGAGTAATAAAATGAAGTGTAAAAGTAAAGACATATGATAACGTAAAAGTGGAATACACGTGTACAAGTGGCAAACCAAGTAATAGTATTTGTTAAATGAAGTGGAACCACAACTGGAAAAAAAAAAGGGAAAGAAACCAAGTACAATTGAAATAAATTCAAATTTAATGTACAACTCAGACAACTTTTGGTACAATATGTGTAGTTGTGTTCGTCCATCTTCACGTCACGACAATTCAAATATCGTATACGTGTCAAGTTTATATTCACGCATTCAAAGGATATTTTATTATATTGTACACATTTTTAATTTAGAACAAGATTCAAAAGTCTGTAACTTTATTTTTAAACTTACGTATGTCTAGTCAAACTTAGACACTTAAATTGATACAAAAGGAGTATATGCCAAATGAAGGAAATAAAAGGACAATTAAGATACGACATGTGGGGACTTAAAAAATAACACACAAAAGGTAAAATTAATATTAAATTTTTGAAATGTACACATGTTAAAATTACAGGTATGGATGAACAAATCAGATGAATGCATGTAGAAACAACTTGGAAATCAAATGGAAGAAATAGAAAGAAAATCTAACTGAAAGCCTCAAAGGAGAGGATACCAGCTTTCGAACCACTAAACACGTGTAGCATTAAGGGCAAAGTAATCATCTGACAAACACATGCTCATTGTAGAGTGAGCTGGGACATAAACAAAATATTACCAAATAGACTTATTTACCCCTGTTCGTCCTAATTCTACTGTACAATTTTCAGTGCTTCTTGTACAATTATTTATGCAATGTTCGTACCTTCAACTCCCACTTCTAATATATAGAAAAACTAGCAAATTATGCTCATGCGATGCGCGAGATCCAACATGATTAATTTGATTATTCAATTTAATTAGTTTTTATGGTTTATATATTTTGTAAAGGATACCGCGATTCTCCTTAGTGAGCCTCCATATTTTTTTTCTTTTCGTCTTATTTTTCCTTAATTTCTCAATTGTTGTTAAAATTTATCTTATTTTGATATGTCCGCCTCTTTGTATATTTAGTAAGTCGACAATTCAAATATCCTACATATCAAGTTTATAATCACAATATTCAAAGGATTATTTTATTATATTATACACATTTTTAATTTAGAACCACAAGATAGTCTATCTTTATTTCTTAAATTCTGTGTCTAATCAAATGTAGACACTTAAATTGAGACAGAGGGAGTATATGCCAAATGAAGGAAATGAAAGGACAATTGAGACACTGCGGCCACGTGGGGACTTAAAAAGTAAACACACAAGAGGTAGTATTAATGTTAAACTTCTGAAATGTACACATGTTAGTCCTGGCTTAGAGTACAATTTTAGTTGCTTTTGTACAACTTATTGTTGCTAAAAAATTAAAAAAAATTGTCTTATTTTATTTATGTTTGCCTCTTTTTATATTTAGTAAGTTGACAATTCAAATATCCTACATGTCAAGTTTATAATCACAAGATTCAAAAGATATTTTATTATATTATACACATTTTTAATTTAGAACCACAAAATTTGAAAGTCTATCTTTATTTCTTAAACTCCATATCTAGTCAGTAGACACTTAAATTGAGACCGAGGGAGTACATGCCAAATGAAGAAAATGAAACGACACCTGTGGGGACTTAAAAAGTAAACATACAAGAGGTAGAATTAATGTTCAACTTCTGAAATGTACACATGTTAGTCCCTGCTTAGGGTACAATTTCAATTGCTTTTGTACAACTTATTGTTTTTGTGTTCGTCCACCTTGGGCGTTTACATATAAGAAGAAGAAAACTATAGAATAGAAAAATGGACATATATTTTTAGTAATGTGGCCAAGTAATGTGGGACGAAGGGAGTACTTCATTTTTATTAATTCTTAAAGAACGTGAAAAGTCAAGTATAGTAATGGGGCCAAGTAATATGGGACGAAGGGAGTACTTTATTTATTAATTCTTAAAGAACGTGAAAAGTCAAGTAATGTGGCCAAGTAATATGGGACGGAGGGAGTACTTCATTTATTAATTTTTAAATAACGTAAAAAGTTAAAAATGAATAAGTAAAAGTGCACGTAGGAAACAAATATGTGTCGGAGAATTAAAATTGAAGTGCATACATGTATACATAAGAAGAGAATAAATATTCAGCAAGAATGTGAAAAGTCAAAACTGAACAAGTAAAAGAGCAAATAAATATGTGTCAGAGAATTAAAATTGAAGCGCATACGTATATACATGAGAAGAGAATAAATATTCAGTACTATGATGTATATCCACGTGGGATTTATTAATTCTTAAAGAATGAAAAAAGTCAAAAGTGAACAAGTAAAAGTGCACGGAGGAAATAACTTTGTGTAGGAGAATTAAAATTGAACTGCATACGTCTATACATGAGAAGAAAATAAATATTCAGCAAGAACGTGAAAAGATAAAAGTGAACAAGTAAAAGTGCACGGAGGAAACAAATGTGTCGTAGAATTAAAATTTAAGTGCATACGTCTATACATGAGAAGGGAATAAATATTAAGTACTCTGACATATGTCCACGTGAGATAAAGAAGTAGTTGGGTAAAGTGTACAAGTGCCAAGTAATATGGAACGAAGGGAGTACTTCATTTTTATTAATTCTTAAAGAATGTGAAAAGTCAAGTATAGTAATGGGGCCAAGTAATATGAGACGAAGGAGATACTTTATTTATTAATTAACTTAAAAAAATGTGAAAAGTCAAGTAATGTGGCCAAGTAATATGGGACGGAGGGAGTACTTCATTTATTAATTCTTAAATAACGTGAAAAGTCAAAAGTGAATAAGTAAAAGTGCATGGAGGAAATAAATATGTGTCGGAGAATTAAAATTGAAGTGCATACATGTATACATGAGAAGAGAATAAATATTCAGCAAGAACGTGAAAAGTCAAAAGTGAACAAGTAAAAGTGCATGTAGGAAATAAATATGTGTTGGAGATTAAAATTGAAGCGCATATGTGTATACGTAGAAGAAAATAAATATTCGATCTTATGACATATATCCACGTGGGATTTATTAATTCTTAAAGAACGTGAAAAGTAAAAAGTGAACAAGTAAAAGTGCACGGAGGAAATAAATTTGTGTAGGAGAATTAAAATTGAACTGCATACGCCTATATACAGAAGAGAATAAATATTCAGCAAGAACGTGAAAAATCAAAAGTGAACAAGTAAAAGTGCACGGAGGAAATAAATGTGTCGGAGAATTAAAATTGAAGTGCATACGTCTATACATGTGAATGGAATAAATATTAAGTACTATGACATATGTCCACGTAGGATAAAAAAATAGTTGGGTAAAGTGTACAAGTTATATAGCTTATTGTACAAGCATTCATTGTGTGTACAATTTGTAAAACTTTTGGTACAAATTGGTAATGCTGTTTTAGTCCTCCTTAGTCTAAATAACGTGAAAAGTCAAAAGTGAACAAGTAAAAGTGCATGGAGGAAATAAATTTGTATCGGAGAATTAAAATTGAAGTGCATACATGTATATACGAGAAGAGAACAAATATTCAACAAGAAAGTGAAAAGTCAAAAGTGAACAAGTAAAAGTGTATGAAAGAAATAAATTTGTATAGGAGAATTAAAATTGAACTGCATATGTCTATAATAAGAAGAGAATAAATATTCAGCAAGAACGTGAAAAGTCAAAAGTGAACAAGTAAAAGTGAACGGGAAAATAAATGTGTCGGAGAATTAAAATTGAAGTACATACGTCTATACATGTGAAGGGAATAAATATTAAGTACTATGACATATGTCCACGTGGGATAAAAAAATAGTTGGGTAAAGTGTACATGTTATATAGCTTATGGTACAAGCATTAATTACGTGTACAATTTGTAAAGCTTTTGGTACAAGTTGGTGATGCTGCGTTAGTCCTCCTTAGCCGTTTATATATAATAAAAAAATATATAGAAATATTCTTTTATGGCATTTTGAATGGTGTGCTACTTTAATTAGTATAATAGATTTTTCAGCACTTCTCTTAAAAAAAAATTAACTTATCTTTGCTTCTTAGAGCAAATCGAGCTTAGTTGCATCATATCATTTCATGGCTCATTTTAGTTTTAGATGCATCTCAAACTTAGAAACTACAAGCCTGATAGGAATTATTAATAACACTATTACAATCGTTATATTATTAATCTCGAGATAACTTGATCTTATGAATCAAACGATTCCTTAATAGTCAAATGAAATTAACATCTAAATATGAACGAACGTATTGTCACATGCCGTCAAATACTTGTGAAAACTTGATGCTTAATGTTCATTATCAAAATGCCAAATGATAAAACTTGATGTTCATGTCCACTAATTGTCAAAATGCCAAAATGAATTAAGTTAAAGATGATCATTATTTGATTTATCATAAAAGTCACAAGGCTTTGGCCTACATCTGCTGGTTCCATGCAACAACCACCCTTTCATTTGTTGGACTTTTAACAAAGTTGAAAATATTTTTGGGACAGTTAAAGAAACATATACCACAAAATTGGGGATTTAACTAAGTGTTTGTCATCATCTCATGTTTGAAAATAAATTCCAGTGGTGGAGTAATTTTATCCGATCCACAGCATAGATAGAGATATAATATTTGTTCTAATGAATACCTGCTTTTAGCGCTATGCTACATTATTTAGCAACAAAACTGAGATATATTTGTTTTTTTAACAAAAGCAAATCGAAAAATTTAAACTAAAATAGTAAAATACCAACCACTTATTTCATATACAATCATTAGTACAACAGGTAAATTATCATTTAAAAAAAAAAAAAAAAAAAAAAAGAAGAAGAAGAAAGATATGCACCGTAAGTTGCTTTGACTCTAATTTGATTTTATCTAAATCAGTTAAGGTTTAGTTAAAAGAGATTAAAGGCAGCCAAGCCACTACTTGTTTAGAGAAAAAAAACCTTAATCGGCCAAATTTAATGGCGATTTGAGCTAGTTGACTATATGAAAAACTTAATTAGCTAAACTAAGATCCAAACATGATTTTCTAAAAAAAAAAAGAAATTTGAGATTACTATTGCTTTGTCAATCAATAAAAACAATTTAGATTATACAAGCTTAACATGGTTTAACATTTTGGAGAAATCATTTGATATTTCAAACATAAAACTGATCATCTGTAGAAAGTTTGAAAATTTGATCCGCGAAAGGTGTCTCGGATTTCCCAACAATTGATAATAAAATATTTGGGTAGTTTAACAAGCTAAGAGGCAGGAAATTAAAATCATTGGCTTAACTCCCATTCCCTCCGGTTAAAAAAGATTGTCCACTTACCAAATGAAGAAAGAATTGACTCATTTTCTGGATTTGATCTTATTAAGTGATCAAATTTCAATACCTATTTAATTAGGAGCGGTTTAGTCAAATTATCTATTTTTGCCTAAGAATTAGTATTTTTTTAACATGTGTGCAAATGGCTAAGCGGACACTCTTTTTTAACCCGAGGGAGTATGTAGTATAGATCAATCATTCAATTAAGAAATGCACCTTGTTTTGTTAATAGAAATATAAACATGGTTAAAAGAGATAGTATCAAGGCTATAGTTCCCTTTTTGACGTATTGTGGTATCCTTTGTTGAAGATCGTTCACTTAATTCGAAGTGAAGTCAGGTCAAAGTTGTATATAATATGAAATTTAGAAGAATCTAGAGAAAATTCGAACTCTTAGGTATCATCAAAGAAGAGAGAACAGTTAACCGATCTTGCATTTCAGAACTCGAAAATGAATTATGTAGAGGACATGTATCTATTTTATAAGAAGAAAATCAATAAAGAAATGAATTACTTCATACAAGTAACCGAACCAATAAGGGATATAGTGGGATGATTGAGATTCCCGTGCTTTTAACTAGAGGTCTCAGCTTCTCAGCCTAGGTATATAAAACTTCTTGGTAAAAAGGGCTCTATCCTCCTTAGTGAGCCTAGGCGCCGTAAAACCCGAAGTCGAGCCAGTAGACTTTGGATACCAAATGGTTTTAGCCACGCGCAAAAGTGGGCTTTAGTCCATCATATAGGCCTTTTCTCTTCATTGGTTCAACATGACTGTTGGACTTACCGCAACTCAACTTCTTCTTGGGCAGCTACTCCAGAACCCCCTTCAGGTTCGAAAGGGCTTCTGTCATAACCCTATTTGAGGTCATGATCAACACTCAAAACTCAAAAGAATTTTTTTTTTTTAAACCCGGCGTCTAGTATCTAGATTGGAGTCTGACTAATTGGGATGCACGAGAGTGCAATGAAGGACTCTAGCCTAACCCACCCTTTTCATCGACTTGTTTTTCAATCAAAGCAATTTCATAAATATAACAGTGAATCAGCGGGACTATCATACTTTGGAGGTATATAAGATGCTCCCTACCAAACGCGACCAACAATACTCAAAACAGTTTAGTCTTTCAGACAAACCAACTCAAAGTACCAATTGAAGTATCCTGTCTCAAGTGGTATGTTTTATAAATACCCAAACACCTCTAGTTTGGTATCAATTTTTCTTTACATTTTCAAAATAAATTAATACCAAAACACAAAAAAGCTAAGAATAAGTCACAAGTAATAGTCCTGCTGATCCATGTGGAGCACAGTGCACTGCAAGAAATCGATTGGCGATTTCAAGTAGTGATTTGTGGTCTACACATAAACCATGGCCCTGAACTTGCAAGAGTTTTCAGAAGGTCAAATGATAGATACTACAATTTGAGGGTCTATTTAGAACAACTATTTTTTTTAGCTATAATGGAAACAATTCTTGTCAAAATAACAAATGACAAAAGTCTGCACTTTTAATCTACTTTAGAATAGACAAGGCCCTCTTAAACAAAGCTATCCTATATTCAATAGTTCTTTGGTATCCCAACCCAACTCTCATGATCATACCAGCAAAATTAGCGCCCTATAATGCTTTCACTTTCCAATGCATACTTGCTTTCATCAAATATTACTACTAAATTGAAGGAAGATTCGCTCTTTCTTAGATCAATAAGTAAAAGAACAAGAAGATAGTTGCGAAGTAAGAAAATTACACACAAGCTTTCACCTATAACTGCTTAAAAAACTACCTAAAAAGAGCAACAACGTCTAGTACGTACCATTGAGTTTAAAGTTCAACTCACCAGGTAATACAATCAAAATAACTGCTCTTGCAAAAGGTTATCGTTTCTTGAAAATAGTGCAGATAAGGAGAATGATTGACAAGATCCCCTAGCAATATGAAACAAGAGTTTAACATCACTTGTCAGCCTCCGTTGTTGCATTCAGCGTCCCTGCTGTGAAAAGGGACAAACTAGGCTCTTAATGTAGATTTCTATTTCTGCCTCAAGACATGGAACAAAGTTAGTAACATCTACATATCTAATCGAGTCATCCTTTGGATTGTATTTCGTGAAACATGGTCCAAGCTGAAGCAAGATTTCACCTTCATTTGACATCAAAATTGTTGGAAACAATATATGTCCCCTAGAATCTTCAGGAGACTTGACAGTAAACATCTTTCTCCAAGATTCCTTTACCCCATACTCCTTCATAACCCAGACATCTGCATAAGTAAATGCATAATTACAAAACACAGAAAGATTACTCCCAAACACTGCTAGCTTCAAACATTCACATCCTTCAAAACAGGAGGGCTGCTCTACCACTGCCCATTTCTCATCAGACAAATCAAAAGAAATGATGTTCCCTTGTCTGTCAAGCCAATGAATTTCCCATTCACAAACTTAGCAGAACCATCCGAGAACTCTCTACCTTGAAAATCATCAATATGTCTCCAAGAATCACTCTTCAGGCTATATATTTTGACCTCAACATGACACAAACGGCCCCTTCTGTAAATAGGGAAAACACCCACTACCTTATAATCATCTTGGAACTCATCATATGCAAAATCAAATTTGAATTCAGCAAATGCATGCTCATGGTGATAACGGCTTAGACTAAGTTTATAACTAGGCAATTTCTTAGACTTTCTGATTGATGGATTCCATAGAAACAAGTCATCCAATCCGTAAAATGGACTGATGGCAAGACAAATTAATCCATTGACAGAACCGACAAGCCTAGGATAATCATTGGGATTATTACCAGGATAATCCAAGTCAAATGCCTCAGTTATCGTTAAATAAAGCGCTAAGAGAACAGTCCATAATACCGTGGTTAATCATAACACCATGGTGGGTGTAGTTCTTGTTAGTAGCGGATAATAAGAGATGGGTCTTCACAAAATGAGGGCTAGAGATTAATTCAAGCCAAGATTTAGAAACAGACCTGAATTTCAAGAGGGATTTCACAGGAAGCCTTACCAAGATTTCAGTGAGAGTTCAGTAGGAAGGTCTGGCATTGGCAAGATTGAATCTTTGCTTGATGGGTTTGTGGGTTTGCCCCTTTCTGGGACAGCTTCATCTTCTTGGGTTTCCATTTAGGTTGTAGAAATTAAAACTCTTGGATTAGAATTTTGTCCCTATGGATTTGGAGACTACGAGGTTTGATGTTTTTCCCTAGTTGCTGTGAAAGCTCAATGGTCGGAGAAATAGCTATTTTAGCACATATGCTATTGCATGAATATGCTTTTGGTCCCCGTATTATTAGAGGGTGCATATTTAACCATGAACTTAATCAAAAGTCTGATTTTAGACCTTAGAACTAACAGAAAGTCACAAACTAAAAATGTTACGGAATTATCACAAGCGATGTTAATTCAGCATTGTATTCAAGGAAACGGCCAAAGATGTCCCTCAGCTGTGGAAGAAGAATTACTTCGTCCTCCGTTTGCATTCAGTCCTAAATAGTCTTTATCATTTGTGGGCTAGTTCGGATTTGCCCCTTCACTATGGAAAATAGAACAAAGTTTTCTTCCATTTAAATTTGATCTCAAACATGCCCTCATCGTTGAAGGACTTGCTCAAATTTGTACATCAAAATTAACGAGCCTCAATATCTTATTTTTACTCTTTTGAACACAATTTATCATTGCAATGGAGTGACACCTCGAAAGACCATAATCTTAACCCTAAAGTTTTTTTTTTTTTGTAAAAAATACAAAGCCAAGATTGTTAAAAGAGCAAGTAACATCTAATTTCTCATCATTTTCCTGTCAAAGCAGACAACCAAGGTAAGCCTAATTCTTTTTTTCCCCACCCTTTTACTAGTACAATTAAAAGCATGTTATTTGTTAATTATAGGCTAAAGTCATAGATAGACTCTCAAACTTGTCCATATTTTTCACTTGGACCCCTCAGCCGAAACGGCTGTACTGTATCCAACCCTCCAAGACGTTCTTGTGCCATATAGACCCGTATCCCTTGTGCGTGTTGCCCACTTTTTTAAGGAGCGTGAGAAGCATTTCAAATGCTATTGATGTGGATCCCAGTTGACAAGTGTCAACAGAAAAAGGCAAAAAAAAAAAAAAAAACTTTTTCTCTCTCTCCCCTTCATCTTCTCCAACACCATTACTGCACCAACAACAACATTTCTCCTCCACCTCTCACCATTTCTCCTTCACCTCAAGTGAGAGCATAAGCATTGAATGTAAAGTGTCGACAAGCTTTGTTTTATCTTCTTTTCCAATGTACTAGCTTTCAATATAAAGTAATATGAAAAAGAGTTAGTGCTCAAATAAATATACCGCGAGGAAAAAATGGAGATAGCGGAAAATTTTGAGAATTGATTTGAATTTTTCCGTCTCTCTCTTTCCGAAATGGCCTTGGAGCATGCTCGTTTTCTCTCTCAAATTTATCCCGGGTAGCGGGATTCCACCGCCGGCGTCGCTCTTCTCTTTTGCTTTGTTCAAATACAGCAAATTCGAGCCCTTAATGGACCAAAAAAATTAATAGTCCATGATTTCTCCATTAATGGACCCAAAAAATCAATAGTCCTTTGAAATAAACACCCAAAAAAAACCCTTCATCCAAACACACCCCTTTACTTTTCTTGCTTTTCCTCTTTCTTCTATTCAACTTGCTATTGATGTTTATTTTTTTTAAAGTAAATTATTTAGAAGAAAAAGAATTAGTTGGGAGTGGGAGGACGACGGATGACTAGTGGAGGAAGAAGAAAAAGAGAGGAAGGAAAGGGGCGGTGGGGGGGGGGGGTAAGAAGAGAGGAGGGTGGTGGGGTTTGAAGAAGAGGAGAGGGGTCGGTCGGGCGGGGCGGGGGGGGGGGGGGGGGGGGCGAAGAAGATGACTATTATTGTTTTTCCTTTTTTTTTTTTTTTTTTTGTAAAATCCTTTTATTTTTATTTTTTAAAGCTAAAATCCACGTGGCTCTATCTTATTTGTTATTTTTGCGTGTTGCTGCATATTTATTTTGTGTTTAAATGGCACATTAACAGTTGTCTTGAAGGGTTCATATGGTACGACCCTCAGTTGGGGAGTCTAAATGAAAAATCAGGATAAGTTCAGGGGTCCATCTATGACTTTGGCCTTAATTATATAATCGACCATTCTTTTCCTTTCTGCTTATTCTTTATCTTTCAAATGCATCAGGAGTTTGGTTTTTGCACTGCTATTTCGAACGTCATTTGACATGGGGAATGAAGACTAAATTCATTGTGAGAGAAGGTGAATGCCCTGTGGAAGAGTTGTTGCCACGTCCATCAGACATGCCTCCAGGCTGATTGCTGATTCTGCCATTGAAATTCTCAACTATGCCAACGTTGATATTATTGTAATTTGATTACCCGCTTAAATGAAGAACAATTGTTGCTGTCAACTGTCAACTAATCAAAGCCCTTAAACAAAAATAATTCGAAGAGTAAAGGGTCAAAAACACACCTAAACTATCACGTTTTTTTGTGTTTCATACGCAATATCACAAGTGAAGAAACACACCTAAACTATCACTATACAGTAACAAAACACACCTAGACACTGACTAGACTAAATGTTTGACCTCACTCACCTAAAAGCGCGTGAAGCAAAATTTTATCAAAAAATTTTGGTCCATTTGGCATAGGTAACAGCTATATTTTGCTGACTCATTATTATTTTTATTTTTTAAAATTTTTCAATTAATTCTTTAAAACCCTAAGCTCTCCCCTTTCTTCTTCGTCATTTCTCAACCATTTTTCTTCATTTCTTCTTCTCCTGTGCAGATTTTTTTCATTTATTTCTTCTTCATTATATATAAAACCCTAAATTTTTATACAAAATCCCCAATATTTTGTGACATGAAGAACCCTAACTTTTTTTTTTTTAAAGAAAATCAGCAACTAATATGGAATCCATGATGAAATTGAAGCTTAATGGGGGAAAGCAAGACACCATCCACAGCAGAGATGAGACCAATGTCGGAGAAGAAGAGAATATCCGGTGTGAGTTTTACAAATTTTTTACAATGACCGGTGATTTCTAATTTTACCCAAACATATTACCCCTTTAACTTTAAACCTTTTATTTATCCATGTGGAATAAACTTCTACCACAGTGGAATTATTTATCCACGTGCAGTGTCACGTGGCACTATTTTTAAACAAAAAGAGAGGGTGTAGTACACACACCATAGTATATAAGTCCAGGTGTGTTTCTAATCTTGTATAGTGATAGTTTAGGTGTGTTTTGCTCACTTTAGATAGTTCAGGTATGAAACACAAAAAAACGTGATAGTTTAGGTATGTTTTTAACCCTTTACTCTAATTCGAAATGAAAATGTTTCTTTTTGGGCAATAAACTGTGAATTATTACCATAAACCAACAAAAGTAATACAAAGCAACGAGTATCCAGAACCTCAACCACCTTCTAGGAAGAGTGCCTCAGTTGCTAGACCTCCAAAACCAAAAAGGAACACTTGTATTCCTGAACAACTTCCAATTCCTAATCTGCCATGTGTAGTATATCATAGCTCCTCATATGCTTGCTGCAATTTTATGATTGGTTGCTTCATAATTTATCTTAGCTCAGTAAATGCTCCAAAGAAAATATCGAAAAACGGAAGTCCCTGCAATATTGGGTTTGGGAATTTTCTATTCAATTCTAGTGTCTCGGATTGCATGCTTGAAATGTTGTTGCAGTTGGTGCTAGGGGACCAAATTTATAAACTACTTATGTTGTCTATTGCTTTTATGATGAAATGGCATGAAACGTATGAAATTGAATGGCGCTTCAGGGCCAAGTTTCTTTTCAATTGCATTATTTCTCGCATAAGTAATACAACATGCTGGTGGAATCCTTCAAAAAAAAAAAAAAAAAAAGGATTCAAGATTAGTCGGTGAACACGTCATATGTATATACATACGTGTCATCCGAGCTAAAGATAATGAATGCAACTGCACTTAACCGAATTTTAGAAACATCTTCGGACCCAAGGAAAATTGAACGGAAGGCATGCTAAATGTGTTGAACTTTCCTTGAAACTTTTCCTTTATGTCATTCAATCCAAAAAAGGGAAAGAAAATATTGTGGTGGATGCCTTGTCCAGAAAGCATGGTTTAGTTAATACTTTGTCTTCTAAACTAATAGGTTTTGAAAGTTTAAAGACATTGTATCCCAATGATCCCGTTTTTGCTAAAATCTTTGAGGATTGAGAAGAATTGGAAAGGAAAAGGTGGTTTAGGGAGAGATCTTCTACTCCGCATTCAAAATTTGATTGTTTCTCGTTTACAGACGAGATTTTGTATGCCGGATACTTTGGGTTCGAGCCCTGAGAATGAAATTATTTTTTGATAGAGAACTCTTTATCCCCTTAGTAGGTAGCCTAGCCGATGAGGAAAAAGATTATTCGAATCTCGTAGATTAGTCGATCCAAGATTCGAGTACAAGATGGTTAAACAAAAAAAAAAAAAGAAAAGAAGATGGACTAACCGCGAAATGGGCTTCACTCCATCACATAGGCCATTTTCTCTGTCATGGCCCAATTTAAGGTCATGACAAGCCCTCAAAGAGCTAGGACCTTCAGACCAACCAACCCAAGTATCCTACCTCAAGTGGTATATCAAAAGTTTTTAAAAATATCACTATTGATAGCCGATAACATAACAAATAGAGTTTTACTTGGGTTGCACTAAACTAGGATTTTGAACTCTCACTTGAATCTTGATGATAAAGAACTGTTGCACCTTATGACTTTAATTTTGAATATTTTTAAAGATAGAATAAAATGAATAAGAATTATTTAAAAAAAAAAGGTCAACTGATAGATACAGTTTGAGGGTCTACTTGGAACAAAAACAGATTTAGCTATAATGGAAACCAATTCTAGTTCAACATAACAAAGATGGGAAAAGTCTGCACTATTTATCAACTGTAGAATAGACAAGGCCCTCCTAAACAAAGCTCTCGTCATAGTAGCAAAATTAGCTTCCTAAAATGCTTTATCTTCTAATGGATACTTGCTTTCATCAATATTACCGCTAAACTGCAAATTGATTCAGCCTTTGTAAGATCAAATAAGTAGAAGAATAAGAAGATAGCTTTGAAGTGAAAAATACAAAGTTAGCTATCAGCTACAAGGCAACAACGAATAGTCCATAGGAAAATAAAGAGCCAGGTACATTAGCAGCAAGCAAAATACCAAAACTAGGTACTATCTCAAGGCTTAAACTTCGTTAAATAATTCCTTTTGCGCTATTAAGCTTTCACCTAAAGAAGAAATAGTCAAAGAAAGATTATTGTTTCTTAAAAATAGTGCAGATAAGGAAAGTGATCAACAAGATCCCCAAGCAATATGCAACACAGTTTAACATCACTTAAGGAAAATGTTTTCATCTGACTTATTTCAGCCTCCGTTGTTGAATTCAGGATCCCCTCTATATAAGGGACAAACTAGGCTCTTAACGTACATTTCTGCCTCAAGACATGGAGCAAAGTTAGTAACATCTAGATATCTGATTGAGTCATCCTTTGGATTGTATTTCGTGAAACGTTGTCCAAACTGAAGTAAAATTTCACCTTCATTTGACATTAAAATGGGTGAATAAAATACATATCTCGTAGGAACTTCAGGAGAGTTGATGGTAAACATCTTTGTCCAAGATTCCTTTATTCCGTTATCCTTCATAACCCAGACATCTACATGAGTCGATGGGTAATTACAAAATACAGAAAGATCACTCCCAAACACTCCTAGCTTCAACCGTCCACATCCTTTAAAACATGAGGGCTGCTCTACCTCTACCCATATCTCATGAGCCAAATCAATAGAAATGATGTTCCGACCCCTGTCAAGCCAATGAAGTTTCCCATTCACAAACTTAGCAGAATGATCCAACAACTCTCTACCTTGAAAATCACCAACACGTCTCCAAGAATTACTCCTCAGACTATATATTTTGACCTCAACACGACAAAGGCTGCCTGCGTATCTATAAACAGGGAAAACACCCACCACCTTATAATCATCTTGGAACTCATCATATGCAAAACCGAAATTGAAATCAGAAAGTCTAACCTCACAGTTACGGCTGCTCAGACTAAGTGTATAACTAGGCAATTTCTTATACTTTCTAATTGATGGATTCCATAGATACAAGTCATCAAATCCGTGCAATATTCTGATGGCAAGACAAATCAATCCATTGATAGAACCAACAAGCCGAGGATGATCATCGAGATTTTTACCAGGATAATCCAAGTCAAATGCCTCCGTTAGAGGATGGTAAAGTAAAGCCCTAAGAGAACAGACCTTGAAGCCACGGATAGCAGTACTAGCAACCTTAAACATAAGTCCATGGTGGGTGTAGTCCTTGTCACTAGAGGAAAATAAGAGGTGGGTCTTCACAAAATCAGGACTAGAGAGTAAAGAAAGCCAAGATTTAGAAACAGACCTGAATTTCAAGAGTGATTTGACAGGAAGCTTTAACAAGATTTCAGTGATGAGCTCTGCGGGAAGGCTAGGCATTGGCAAGACTGTATTTTTGCTTGAAATGGACTCAAAATGAAGAGGATCTGTGGGTTTGCTCCGTTTTGGGTGTTGAGGAATGGCTTCATCTTCTTTGGATTCCATTTGGGTTGCACAAATTAGAACTCTTTGGAGTTGGGAATTTTGCTACTGGGTTTATTGTTGTTTCTCCCTTCTTGTGAAAGCTCCAAGTTCAAAAAATAGCGATTTTAGCACATACTCTATTGCATAATTGTGGTTTTGGTCCCTTTAGTATTAGATTAACAGAAAAGGGTCAAATATACCTTCATTATACTTTCGATCCAAATATATCCCCTCATTATACTGTTCTGAGGTTTGCTTTTTGTGACTAACAGGTTAAAAGTAAAGAAAAAAGACAAGATATTGTGAACAGTTTGGAACTCTTCTGTTAGAGTTTAAAGGAAATTCTCCGACTTATGATTCCTAAAGAGAGTCGTCTTTTTTTATTTATTTGTGTACACTGGAACTGTAGATTGTGTCGGATATACGTGTAGATTACTATGATCTTCAGACCACTATATTCTAGTTGGTAACTCTAGTGTCTCAGATAACATGCTTGAAATGATGTTTTCTTACATGCTTGAAATGTTATTTTCTTTTTTGGCCAGGAAAAATACTTCATATTAATACTACGGAAAAGGGCCTAAAATACCTTTAAACTATTAAAATTGATGCAAAATGCGGCTATCCACCTTTTTCGCCCTAAATACACATGCTTAACATGGCGTAAAAATATGCCCTTATTTTTAGCGGCCCACATCTAATTTAAAAAATCAATAATTATTTAACACGTGGCATCACCTGATTGGCCTAATTTTGGATCCCACAATAAATTTTAAAATGAAAAAAAAAAAAAACTCTCCCCTCAGCCCACCCAAGATTGTTCCTCCCAGTCAACTCCCACACACTCTGTAAGTCAACCCCAGCTTTTTTTGCTTCAAATTTCACAAAATTTTATTTCTAAATATGTCTAATGGATGCAATAATTTTTTTTAATATATTTTAATAAATTATAATTTCTTATACTTAGTTATCTTTAATTGGCAAAAATTCTTATTACATTTTAATAGATTATAATTTGTTATACTTTAGTTATCTTTAACTGGGCAAAGTGGAGTGGATTAGGGAGTTGGGGGTTGGGTGGGAAGGGGTGGTTCTTCTTTTTTTCAAATTATTGTGGGGCTCAAAATTAGGCCAATTAGGTGATGCCACACGCTAATTAATTATTAATTTTTTTAATTAGACGTGAGCCATTAGAAATATTAGTATTATTGAGTCAAAAGGTTGACATCAGGGGCATTTTTAGCCCGATAGGTAAACGGAGGCCAATATTATACCAAATCTCATAGTTCAATGGAATTTTAGGACCTTTTCCGTTAATACTAATAAAAACAACGTACTACAAGGGAGCACGAGGGTTCGTAGGACCCATATTACAAAAGATGCTATTACTACTACTACTAGTAGGTGGCTTTGTTGCCAAACTACATGATGCAGAAAGAAAGTGGCTATTGGCTGAGCCAGCCGCCACAATACAAAAAGGGGTACAAAGATGGAGCTTGTGCATCAAAAGTTGGATGGTGTCTTTGCATTTCTCCTTGTTCAGCTGTAAGCACTGGAGCTGAGACCATGCGAACAGAGGGAATGTCTCGTTGAGTTGTTGTTCCTCAAGTATAAGATCATGAAGTGCTGTTGGAGGTTACCAAAAGACCAAAAAAGGGGATTCCTTGTCATTGGTACTGGCTACTGCCCATATTAGCTAGCCTATCTGCGATAATATTTTGCTCCCTGTAGTTATGGATGAGTACAGGCTCACCAATCTGGTCATCAGGAACCTGGAATCAGCAAGTATAGGTAGATGAGAAACAGCATTATCTTTTAAAAGTGTTAATATTGCAGTAGCATCCATAGCTAATTGTAACGGTGTGAGATTATAAGTCACAGCAAGGATAAGCCCTTGTAATAGAGCATGAATTTCTGTTAGAAGGAAGGCGTGGGAGGGATAGCAGAGCAAATAGGCTTTTTCCTAAAATGCTTTAACCTTCTAATGGATATTGCTTTAATTAATATTACTGCTAAAGTGAAAATTGATTCAGCCTTTGTAAGATCAAATAAGTATAAGAATAAGAAGATAGCTTTGAAGTGAAAAATACAAAGTTAGCTGTCAGCTGCAAGGAAAGCACCAAATAGTCCAGAAGAAAATGAGCAGCCAGCTATTAGCAACAACGAAAAATACCAAAACTAGATACTATTTCAGAGCTTAAACTTCGTTAAATAATTCCTTTTCGCTGTTAAGCTTTCACCGAAAGAAGAATAGTCAGAGAAACCCCTTGGATCAAAAAAATATAATGGCTACACTTAGGTGTTATTGGTGCATTCATCTACAACACCTTCCATGTATCGGGTGCTTCTATTCTTACTCTTTCTATAGGCACACCATCCACTTTAAAAACAGCTCAAGAAGAGCAACAACGTCCAGTACCATTGAGTATAAAATTGAACATACCAGGTAACAACCAAAGTAACTGCTCTTCATAAAGAATATCGTTTCTTTAATTTCTGTAACACCCCGTACCTTTAACCTAAGCTTTGATCATGATCCTAGACTTAGAAAATCAGATAAAGGATGTGAGAATTGGAATTTCCCTGTTCAGTTGTAAGATGGGGGTTTACGCCCATGAACAGTGACCGTATTTCAGTATACGGGCCGTAAATCAAGTCATAAACTGGTAACAAGGATTTCTGAGCATTCTGGAATTTGACATTTGGATGTTACATTGTTAAATACGGATCGTATTTCAAAATACGGCCCGTATTTCAAAACGTACTTGGAATTTGAGAAAACTTCCTTGATGAAAGTTGTAGAGCTTTGAAATACCTTTCCAACGGTATATTATGGGGGTCAAACGGACATCTGTGCAAAGAGTTATGGCCATTTCTTGAAGAGACACGGTTGCGAGTCCATACGGAATACGGCCAGTATTTCAAAATACGGCCAGTATTTTGCTGGACGTAAACTGCAATTTTCCAGAACACTATATATTCGTCCATATCAGTTCAAATCATTATTTTTCATTCCTTCAAGCCCTAGAACGACCTCCTACCCTCTTCCATCATCAAGAACACCAAGGTAAGCCTACTCTGGTAATTATTCCAAGTCAATTCTAATACATATCCTTGTAATCTAAACAAGAAATCATCATTCCTAAAACTAGGGTTTTCAAGAAAACCCATCTCAAGGTTCAAGAATTCAAGGTTTTGAAAATCTTCTTCAAAGCTCAAGTCTTTAATTCAAGTTTTAAAGCGACTAAGATATGTAGAGTTACTATCTATGTGTGGGAATATCATTGTTCTTCCCCACGCATCATAATCCATAAATTACGATTCTCTACGAAAACTAGGGTTTCTATACCATACTCATGATAACCCTAGGTCCATGTCCATGATTATATTATGTATGAATTGTTATAATTCCATCGTTGAGCTCTTAATATTTCTTTATGATTATTAAGAATCGTAAGTAATCTATGAAAAACCCATATATCTCGTTCCATGGGTTCATGCATGCTAGTTTATGATATATTATGCTATTTTCAAGAAAATACTATACATGTTTTACAAGTTCATGTAAGCAAGCTATAATTCATGATATCCATGTACAAGCAAGTTATATTCATGAAAACCATGGGCAGCAAGTGCCACTTATTTTACATGTTCATGTTTTTGGGAGTTGCTTTAATTACGGAGAGGGCTTCGAGATAGCTTTGAAACTACGTAGCCATAGTAGGATGAGGATCGCTCCGCCCATGTCAGGACGATCTCTCATGTCTAACTGATCCTTTCATAATACTATTAAACCTCATGTCCCCCGCAAGGTATGAGTGTTCTGCAGTGGTAGACGCATAGTACCGGACCGTATTATCGGTTATATTCTTTCTTTCTCCCTTACTCTACGATACTTTACGCATGATATATATGTATATGTACTCGTATTTCATGATCATGTTTTCGATTTCGATTCTTATCATGTTATTCTATGTCCCATGTTATTTCTTTCGGTTGCTTTACATACCGTACATTCGATGTCTTTGACGTCCCTTTATTGCCGGGGGCTGCGTTTCACGATGCGTGTGCGGATTTACGGGAACGACGCCTCGCTCTGTTGTGATCGCACGTCCCCGAATTTATTGGTGAGCCCCATCTCGTTCGGAGTTTAGACATTGTCATTCTTTAATTAGTTTTGCATCTAAAGGCATGCTTTGGGGCCTGTCGGCAAGTATGTTTTCCGGTCAAGATTCACGATAAGGGTTTCATAGACTAGTCGGTTTAGTTATGTTAGACATACGAGGTGTTTTGTCATCTTTGGCTCGACTACGTATTGTTCCGCATTTGTGATTTAAACAAGTATTTCATTAAATTATTATGACATCTCGTGTTTTATAAAAGCTCATCACGTTCATGCTATATTTCCGCTCGTATGCCTCGTGATGAGTCAGCAAGCCATGTGGTTCGCTCGGTCACATGCAGTAAGGCACCGAGTGCCGTGTTTCGCCCAGGCCATGGTTCGGGGCGTGACAATTTCACTCTGAGATTGTGGAATAGATTGCTTACCTGGCTCCAGGGCCAGCCACTTAGAGCTCACAACTGGGATCAACATTACCAATGGGTACTTAAGAATGCAAAAGGGAAATCAAGAGAAGCTCAATTGTTCAAGCTGGTTTATGCTGAGTGTGTGCATAGCATCTGGATGGAGAGGAACCTCAGAATTTTTGAACAAACAAGCAACAGTCTGGAAAGCATGGCTAAAAGTATTGCTTTTGTCTGTAATGTATGAGCTCCTAGTAGTATCAGCTGTAAGTTACAGCAACTGGTTTTCTGAGTCTAAGTCAAGTTGCATCTTGACATTTTAGTGTTTTTGTGATCACTTTAGTTTAGATAGCTGGTTGTGTTGGCTGTGTTGGCCAGACTATGGTGCTTGTAAAGTTTCACTTTTGGTATCAATAAAAGTATTAGTTACCAAGAAAAAGAAAAAAAAAAGAAATTGTCAAAGAAACCCCTTGGATAAAAAAAGTAACCATAAGAGCTACCACCTAGGCGTCACTGGTGCATTCACCTACCACGATTTCCACATCTCTGGTGCTCTCTAGTCTTTATCTATAGACACAACATCGCCTTAAGAAACTACCAAAAAAGAGCAACAACATTCAGTACCATTGAGTTTAAAGTTCAACTCACCAGGTAATACAACCAAAATAACTGCTCTTGCAAAAGATTATCATTTCTTGAAAATAGTGCAGATAAGGAAACTGATTAACAAGATCCCCAAGCAATATGAAACAGAGTTTAACATCACTTAAGGAAAATATATAGAGTGCAACTCTTACAGGTCATTAGTCACACGATTGTCCTCATCTGAGTAATTTCAGCCTCCATTTTTGGTGCATTCGTGGTCTCTTCTATAAAACGGGACAAACTAGGCTCTTAACATAGGTTTCTGCCTCAATACATGGACCGACGTTAGTAACATCTAGATATATGATCGAGTCATCCTTTGGATTGTATTTCGCGAAACGTGATCCAAACTGAAGCACTATTTCACCTTCATTTGGCATTAAAATGGGTGCAAAAAATATATGTCCCATACAACCTTCAGGAGACTTGATGGTAAACATCTTTGTCCAAAATTCATTTACCCTATACTCCTTCATAACCCAGACATCTGCATGAGTCCATACGTAACAAAACACAGAAAGATTACTCCCAAACACTGCTACCTTCAAAAATCGACATCCTCTAAAACAGGAGGGCTGCTCTAACTCTGCCCATTTCTCATCAGCCAAATCAAAAGAAATGATGTTCCATTGTGTGTCAAGCCAATGGAATTTCCCATTCACAAACTTAGCAGAATCATTCGAGAAATCTCTACCATGAAAAATCACCAATATGTCTCCAAGACTTGCTCTTTAGACTATATATTTTGACCTCAACACCACAGAGACGTATGTATCCGTAAATAGGGAAGACACCCACTACCTTGTAATCATCTTGCAACTCATCATATGCAAAACCAAATTTGAAATCACCAGGTTCCTCTTCCTCCTCATTGTCATGGCGGCTCAGATTAAGTCTATAATAAGGCAATTTCTTATACTTTCTAATTGATGGATTTCATAGAAACCAGGCCTGCACCTCATCTCCCTTGCATGTGTGTCAAACTCTAATTATTTTTTCATATGTACTACTAGCTATTGTTCACTTGGGTTGCACTAAACAAGGAACTGTCACTTGATGAGGAATGAAACGTATTACCTTCTATTAATACTTTTAGAGAGAGAATGAAACGTATAAGAACTTTTAGGAAAAGGGTCAAATGATAGATACTACAATTTAAGGGTCTATTTAGAACCAAAAAAAAAAAAAGATTTAGCTGTAATGGAAACAATTCTCGTTCAAAATAACAAAATGAAAAATGTCTGCACTTTTAAGCTATGCATAATATTACCAATTTCAAAAATAAATAAATAAACAGACACTCAAGCTTGGCCTCAGCTGGCAAGTAAGCACTCCAACTTTGAGAGTGCACATATAGACACCTCACCTTGGATAAAGTTGCTCCCTAAAACACAAATAGACACTTCAACTTTGAGAGCACATACAAGGCCCTCTTTTAAACAAAGCTCTCCTATACTCCATAGTTCTTTGGTACCCTAACCCAACTCTCATGATCATAGCAGCAAAATAGCTTGCTAAAATGCTTTGTCCTTCCAATCCATACTTGCTTCCATCAAATATTACTGCTAATGTGAAAGAAGATTCAGACTTTCTTAGATCAATAAGTAAAAGAATAAGAAGATAGTTGCGAAGGAAAACAATTACATACAAGATTAGCTATTAGCAAGGAAACGCCAAATCGTCCAAAAGAAAATAAACCATCAACTATTAGCAGCAACGAAAAACACCAAAACTAGACACTATCTCAGAGCTTAAACTTCATTAAACAATTCCTTGGTTTCCTCCTCATTCCGCTGTTAAGCTTTCACCTAAAGAAGAATAGCCAGAGAAACTTCCTGGATCTACAAAAGATAACCATAAGGTGTTTTTGGTGCATTCACCTACCACAATTTCCATGTCTCTGGTGCTCTCTATTCTTACTCTATCTATAGGCACGACATCCCCGTAAGAAACTGCTCAAGAAGAGCAACAACATCCAGTACCATTGAGTTTAAAGTTTAACACACCAAGTAATAGAACCAAAATAACTGCTCTTGCAAAAGATTATCGTTTCTTGAAAATAGTGCAAAAAAAGAAATTGAGTAACAAGATTCCCAAGCAATATGAAGCAGAATTTGACAACACTTAAGAAAAAAGCAGAGTGTAACTCTTACAGGTTATTAGTCACGCGTCTGAGTTCTTTCAGCCTCCGTTGTTGGTGCATTCGTGGTCTCTTCTGTAAAAAGGGACAAACTAGGCTCTTAACATAGATTTCTGCCTCAATACATGGACCAACGCCAGTAACATCTAGATATCTGATTGAGTCATCCTTTGGATTGTATTTCGTGAAATGTGATCCAAAGTTAAGCAAAATTTCACCTTCATTTGACATTAAAATTGGTGGAAAAAATATACACGTAGAATCATCAGGAGACTTGACCGTAAACATCTTTGTCCAAGATTCTTTTAGCCTATACTCTATCATAACCTAGACATCTACGTGAGTCCTTCCATAATTTCAAAACACAGAAAGATCGCTCCAAACACTCCCAGCTTCAAACATCCACATCCTTCAGAATAGTAGGGCCGCTCTTGTAATAGAGCATGGATTTCTGTTAAGAAGGCAGGCGTGGGGGGGATAGCAGTGCAAATTAGCTTTTTCCTAAAATGCTTTAACCTTCTGATGGATATTGCTTTAATCAATATTACTGCTAAAGTGAAAATTGATTCAGCCTTTGTAAGATCAAATAAATAGAAGAATAAGAATACAGTTTTGAAGTGAACAATACAAAGTTAGCTGTCAGCTGCAAGGAAAACACCAAATAGTCCAGAAGAAAATGAGCAGCCAGCTATTAGCAACAATGAAAAACACTAAAACCAGATACTATCTCAGAGCTTAAACTTCGTTAAATAATTCCTTTTCGGTGTTAAGCTTTCACCAAAAGAAGAATAGTCAGAGGAACCCCCAGGATCAAAAAATATAATGGCTACACTTAGGTGTTATTGGTGCATTCATCTATAACATCTCCCATGTATCTGGTGCTCTCTATTCTTACTCTATCTATTTTTTTTTGATGATGTAAGTGTTTTATAATCACAAAGGCATCAAGGGGATGCATAGTTACAAAAGAGGAGGAAATATCAGCTCATACAAAGATAACAAAAAACCTATCATAAGTCTAGAGAGTTGACAGTTTAAAAACAGCTCCACTTTAAAAACAGCTCAAGAAGAGCAACAACGTCCAGTACCATTGAGTATAAAATGACTAACTCCCAATGCCATATGACGCAGTATTTAACAACAGTTTAGAAAATTGTAACTCTTACGGGTTATTAATCACACGATTGTCTTCAGCTGAGTTATTTCAGCCTCCATTGTTGTTGCATTCCTTGAAAAGGGCCAAACTAGGCTCTTAACAAAGATTTCTGCCTCAATACATGAAGCTAAGTTAGTAACATTTAAATATCTGATCGAATCATCCTTTGGATTGTATTTCGCGAAACGTGATCCAAACTGAAGTAAAATTTCACCTTCATTTGACATTAAAATGGATGGAAAAAATGTCCGTCCATCTTCGGGAGACTTGATGGTAAACATCTTTGTCCAAGATTCCTTTACCCCATACTCCTTCATAACCCAGACATCTGCACGAGTGTGTACATAATTACTAACTACAGAAAGATCACTCCCAAACAGTCCTAGATTCAACCATCCACATCCTTCAAAACAAGAGAGCTGCTCTACCTCTGCCCATTTCTCATCAGCCAAATCAAAAGAAATGATGTTCCGGCCCCTGTCAAGCCAATGAAGTTTCCCATTCACAAACTTGGCAGAATGATCCTTGAGCTCTCTATCTTGAAAATCACCAATACGTCTCCAAGAATTACTCCTTAGACTATATATTTTTACCTCAACACGACAAAGAGCTATGTATCTGTAAATAGGGAAGGCACCCACTACCTTGTAATCATCCTGCAACTCATCATATCCAAAACCAAATTTGAAATCACCAGGTTCCTCTTCCTCCTCATCGTAGTTAAGCCTATAATTAGGCAGTTTCTTATACCTTCTTATTGATGGATTCCAGATAAACAAGTCATCTAATCCGTGAAATAGACTGATGGAAAGACAGATCAATCCATTGACAGAACCCACAAGACAAGGATAACCATTAGGATTTTTACCAGGATAATCCAAGTCCAATGCCTCAGTTACAGAATCGTAAAGTAAAGCGCTAAGAGAACAGTCCTTGACACCGTGGTCAGATGTACTAGCAAACTTAAACATTACTCCATGGTGAGTGTAGTCCTTGTTACTAGTGGATAACAAGAGATGGGTCTTCACAAAATGAGGGGTAGAGATTAATTCAAGCCAAGATTTAGAAACAGACCTGAATTTCAAGAGAGATTTGACAGGAAGCTTTAACAAGATTTCAGTGATGAGTTCAGTAGGAAGGTTAGGCATTGGCAAGATTGAATCTTTGCTTGAAATAGCAGGCTTTGTGAAGGCTTCATCTTCTTGGGGTTCCATTTGGGTTGCAGAAATTAGAACTCTTTGGAGTTGGGAATTTTGCTGTGGAGAAAAGAGACTACGTAGTTTTGTGTTTGGTAGACTTGCTACTTTAGTCGATATGTTATTGAACAATTGCGGTTTTGGTCCCCATATTATTAGACTTAACACATGTTACCTTGAAGTTAATCTCTTTTTTTTTTTTTTTTTAACCCCTCCCCCCAAGAGCTCCCTCCTTTGCGGGTCCGGAACAAAATAGCAAAAAAAATATGAGCCGAAATACTGCGGAAAAAAAACAGGTACAAAAGTACTTTTAACGTGAAAATCGTCGTTAAAGGATAACGGAGAGGACCGTTAAGTCCTTTAACGCGTGATTTTCGTACGTTATTGGATGTTTTTTTTTTTCCTTTCTTTCTTTCCTTTTCCTTTTTTTCAAACTTTTTTTACATACTTTAGCCATAGATTAATCATCTTCGAGACTCAAAACTTGAATATTTTGTATAGAACACGATATTTTTTACTGTATACAATAATGTAGGCCAAATACATTAAGGATTCATAGACGTTCGGATAGTCATTTTAGGGGTTGAAAAAGTGCCGAAGTAAGTTTTATTTGAAAAAAACTTAGTGTTTTTTCATACTTTGACCAACGATTAGTCGTGTGTCAAGACTAAACGTCAATTTTTATATAGAACCGATATTTTTTTTGCGTACTATAATGTAGGCTCAATACATCATGGATACGTAAACGTTCGGATCGTCGTTTTAGGGGTTGAAAAGGTTCCCTGTAAATTTTGTTTGAAAATACTTAGTGTTTTTTCATACTTTGACCAACGATTAGTCGTGTGTCAAGACTAATCGTCAATATTTTATATAGAACACGATATTTTTTAACGTACAATAATGTAGGCCCAATACATCAAGGATACATAGACGTTCGGATAGTCATTTTAGGGGTTGGAAAGGTGCCCGAAGTAAGTTTTGTTTGATTTGTAAGGTTATTTTAGTCAACTTTATATGTCGAGAAAATTAGTCAACTTTATTTTCAAAAATTGAAACATGTGAAATTGACATTCACAACTATATTACCCTGGAATTTTTACGTTGAAATCTATTGCGTATCATCATCTTATAAGTAAATAAAACTGAAAATTCCATGCCAATTTGGGGAAAAATTGAAATCAATGGGATAAAAGGTATTTTTTTTAAAATCGGCTCGGCCAAACCGCCTTGCGGCGGTTTGTCCGCATAGATCTCGAAAAAATACACAAGTTAAAAAAAAAAAAACATAAATCGGACGTCCGAGCGCGCAAAGTTATGACCATCTAAAGTTTGACCACTTTACAACTAGTTTTTCACCTTATATTTTTTAGAATTAGATTTATATTCAAAATAAAGTTATGTCTTGATTAAAAAATAACACGCTTAAATTAAAACCTTAAAAAATAAAACACTTAAACCTTAAACAAAATTTACTTCGGGAACCTTTTCAACCCCTAAAACGACGATCCAAACGTTTACGTATCCATGATGTATTGAGCCTACATTATAGTACGCAGAAAAAAATATCAGGTTCTATATAAAATATTGACGTTTTGGAGTCTTGACACACGACTAATCGTTGGTCAAAGTATGGAAAAAACACTAAGTTTTTTCAAACAAAACTTACTTCGGGCACCTTTTCAACCCCTAAAATGACTATCCAAACGTCTATGTATCCTTGATGTATTGGGCCTACCTTATTGTACGCAGAAAAAAAAATCAGGTTCTATATAAAATATTAACGTTTCGGAGTCTTGACACACGACTAATCGTTGGTCAAAGTATGAAAAAAACACTAAGTATTTTCAAACAAAATTTACTTCGGGAACCTTTTCAACCCCTAAAATGACGATCCGAACGTTTACGTATCCTTGATGTATTGAGCCTACATTATAGTACGAGAAAAAAAATCAAGTTCTATATAAAATATTGACGTTTCGGAGTCTTGACACACGACTAATCGTTGGTCAAAGTATGGAAAAAACACTAAGTTTTTTTCAAACAAAACTTACTTGAACCTTTTCAACCCCTAAAATGACTATCCGAACGTCTATGTATCCTTGATGTATTGGGCCTACATTATTGTACGCAGAAAAAAAATCAGGTTCTATACAAAATATTGACGTTTCGGAGTCTTGACACACGACTAATCGTTGGTCAAAGTATGAAAAAAACACTAAGTATTTTCAAACAAAACTTACTTCGGGAACCTTTTCAACTCCTAAAATGACGATCCGAACGTTTACGTATCCTTGATGTATTGAGCCTACATTATTGTACGCAGAAAAAAAATCAGGTTCTATACAAAATATTGACGTTTCGGAGTCTTGACACACGACTAATCGTTGGTCAAAGTATGAAAAAAACACTAAGTATTTTCAAACAAAATTTACTTCGGGAACCTTTTCAACCCCTAAAATGACGATCCGAACGTTTACGTATCCTTGATGTATTGAGCCTACATTATAGTACGCAAAAAAATATCGTGTTCTATATAAAATATTGACGTTTCAGAGTCTTGACACACGACTAATCGTTGGTCAAAGTATGGAAAAAACACTAAGTTTTTTCAAACAAAACTTACTTCGGCCACCTTTTCAACTCCTAAAATGACTATCCGAACGTCTATGAATCCTTGATGTATTGGGCCTACATTATTGTACACAGAAAAAAATATCAGATTCTATACAAAATATTCAAGTTTTGGAGTCTCGAAGCATGATTAATCTATGGCTAAAGTATGTAAAAAAGTTTGAAAGAAAGGAAAAAGGAAAGAAAAAGAAGAAAAAAAAAAACAGAACATCCAATAACGCATGAAAATCATGCGTTAAAGGACTTAACGGGTCCGTCTCCGTTAAGTCCCCGTCTCCGTTAAGTCCTTTAACGCATGATTTTCATGCATTAAAGGTACTTTTGTACCTGTTTTTTTCCTGAGGTATTTTGGTTCATACCCTTTTTTTTTGGGTTATTTTGGTTCCGGACTCCTCCTTTGCTCCCTTGGTGACTCGAACTCGCAACCTTCAAGTTGAAAGTGGAGGACGCTTACCATCTGAACAATCCCTTCTTGTCTCCTTGAAGTTACTCAAAACTCTGATTAAAGTGCTTATAATTTTATTTGATCTTGTTACTAGAAGAGAATTGTCCTATTAAAATTCCACAATATTTATAATTTTATCCTTATTCTTGTAGATTTTATTATGACAAGCGGAGTAATCGGCACAACTTACCACCAATATCTATTGCTTTTTTGTTGAAATGGCATGAAACCTCTGTAATTGTATGGCACTTAAGGGGCCAGGTTTCTAATTAATTGTATTATTTCTTGCGTAATTGATACAACATTCCGATGTAATCTTAAAATGGAAAAAAAGAATCTCAGATTTGTCAATAAGCACGTCATACGCATATGTATATACATAATAAGTGTGTGATATGAGATGAAGATAATGAATACAACTGCACTTAACCAGAGGTTTACGATTCTCGCCGTGGGAATGGAGAACTTTTTCGTAGAGAGTTATTTGCCCCTCTTAGTAGGCCTAATCAATAGGAAACCATATTAGTCGAGCCTAGCTCCGGACAGATTGTTAAATTAAAAAAAAATAGGACAATGGACTACCGGCAACATGAGCTTTAAAGCCCGTTTGGATTGGCTTATAAGTTGCTTATAAGCTGTTTTTAACTTTTTTGAGTGTTTGGCTGGCCAACTTAAAGTCATTTTCTGCATAAAATAAGCTCAAAAAATAATTGAGCTCTTTTGGCTTAGCTTATCTAAAGCAGCTTATAAGCTGAAAACAACTTATAAGCCAAAAAAAATAAGTTAACCTACCCCAACTTATTTTTTTTTTTTGGTTTATAAATTTGTTTCAAATTATAGCTTATATTTTATTTTAAGCCCATCCAAACAGGCTCTTAGTCCGTCACATATGCCTTTTCATCTTTGTCATGACCCAATTTAAGGTCATGATCAGCACTCAAAGAGCTAGGCCCTTCAGACAAACCAAATCAAGCATCCTCTCTCAAAATTCCAGTTGCAAGAATTCCCGCATGCACACATTTCAAGCATCCTATCTCAAAACACCAATTCAAGTTGTATATATAGAAGCCATGCGCCCTTAACTTGCGAGAATCGCAAAAATGCAAACACTTCTGGTTCCACCAAAATACATTTTGAGTTATCAAGGCCTGCTCATCTCCCTTGCATGTGTGTCAAACTCTGAAATTATTTTTTCATAAGTACCAGCTATTGTTCACTTGGGTTGCACTAAAGAAGGAACTGTCACTTAATGATGAATGAAACGTATTACCTTCTTTTAAAACTTTTAGAGAGAATGAAACGTATAAGAACTTTTAGGAAAAGGGTCAAATGATAGATACTACAATTTGAGGGTCTATTTAGAACAAAAAAAGCTGATTTAGCTGTAATGCAAACAATTCTTGTTCAGAATAACAAAATGAAAAATGCCTGCACTTTTAATCTAGAATAAAGTTGCTCCCTTAAAAACAAATAGACACTTTTCAACTTTGAGAGTGCACATACAAGGCCCTCTTTTAAACAAAGCTCTCCTATGCTCCATAGTTCTTTGGTACCCTAACCCAACTCTCATGATCATAGCAGCAAAATAGCTTGCTTGCTAAAATGCTTTCACCTTCCAATGCAACTTGCATCCATCAAATATTACTGCTAAAGTGAAAAGAAAAAATTCAGACTTTCTTAGATCAATAAGCAAAAGAATAAGAAGATAGTTGTGAAGTAAAACAATTACATACAAGATTAGCTATTAGCAAAGAAAACATCGAATCGTCCAATAGAAAATAAACCGTCAACTATTAGCAGCAACGAAAAACACCAAAACTAGACACTATCTCAGAGCTTAAACTTCGTTAAACAATTCCTTGGTTTCCTCCTCATTCCGCTGTTAAGCTTTCACCTAACGGAGAATAGCCAGAGAAACCTCCTGGATCTAAAAAAAAAATAACCATGAGGCGTATCTGGTGCATTCATCTACCACAATTTCCATGTCTCTGGTGCTCCCTGTTTTTTTTTTTTTTTTTTTAATTTTAATGATAAAGGGTGCTCCCTGTTCTTACTCTATCTATAGGCACGACATCCCCTTAAGAAACTTCTCAAGAAGAGCAACAACATCCAGTACCATTGAGTTTAAAGTTCAACACACCAAGTAATACAACCAAAATAACTGCCCTTACAAAAGATTATCGTTTCTTGAAAATAGTGCAACAAAGGAAATTGAGTAACAAGATTCCCAAGCAATATGAAGTAGAATTTAACAACACTTGAGAAAAATGCAGAGTGTAACTCTTACAGGTTATTAGTCACGCGTCTGAGTTATTTCAGCCTCCGTTGTTGGTGCATTCGTGGTCTCTCCTGTAAAAAAGGGACAAACTAGGCTCTTAACATAGATTTCTGCCTCAATATATGGACCAACGCCAGTAACATCTAGATATCTGATCAAGTCATCCTTTGGATTGTATTTCGTGAAACGTGATCCAAACTGAAGCAAAATTTCACCTTCATTTGACATTAAAATGGGTGGATAAAATATACCCGTAGAATCATCAGGAGACTTGACCGTAAACATCTTTGTCCAAGATTCTTTTACCCCATAATCTGTCATAACCCAGACGTCTACATGAGTCCTTGCATAATTACAAAACGCCGAAAGATCACTCCCAAACATTCCTAGCTTCAAGAATTCACATCCTTTAAAACAGGAGGGCTGCTCTACCTCTGACCATTTCTCATCAGCCAAATCAAAAGAAATGACATCCCGGCCCCAGGCAGTCCAATGAAGTTTATCATTCACAAACTTAGCAGGACCATACAAGAGCTCTCTACCTTGAAAATCATCGATACGTCTCCAAGAATTACTCTTTAGACTATATATGTTGACCTCAACACGACAGAGACGCCCCCTTCTGTAAATAGGGAAAATACCTACTACCTTATAATCATCTTGGAACTCATCATATGCAAAACCGAAATTGAAATCATCAAGTCTAACCTCACAGTCACGGCGGTTCAGATTAAGTGTATAACTAGGCAATTTCTTATACTTTCTAATTGACGGATTCCATAGATACAAGTCATCAAATCCGTGCAATATTCTGATGGCAAGACAAATCAACCCATTGATAGAACCAACAAGCCGAGGATGATCATCGGGATTTTTACCAGGATAATCTAAGTCAAATGCTTCAGTTACAGGATGGTAAAGTAAAGCCCTAAGAGAACAGACCTTGAAGCCGAGGTTAGCAGTACTAGCAACCATAAACGTAACTCCATGGTGGGTGTAGTTCTTGTTACTACCAGATAATAAGAGATGGGTCTTCACAAAATGAGGGCTAGAGATTAATTCAATCCAAGATTTAGAAACAGACCTGAATTTCACGAGTGATTTCACTGGAAGCTTTAGCAAGATTTCAATGATGAGTTCAGCAGGAAGGTTAGGAATTGGCAAGACTGAAATGGATGGAAAATGAACAGGGTTTGCGGGTTTGCTACGTTTTGGGTGTTGAGGGAGGTCTTCATCTTCTTCGAATTCCATTTGGGTTGCAGAAATTAAGAAGAGACTGGAAAAAATAAACTAAAGGTTGACTTGACAGCGTAGGTCAAATTTGTCATTAAGTTAAAATGAGATTGAATTATAATTTTTAATTTTTTTTTAATTTTTTTCAAAATATAAAAAAACTCTAACTTAATTCTAAAAAATTCACCAACCTCCCTTCTCCTCTTTCCACCCCTTCCCCTCCCCACACTCTCACAATTTTTTTTAATTTTAAAAAATTTTGATATTTTTTATTTGCTTTTTTTACCACCCCTCCTCCCCCGCCTCCCCACCCAAAAAAATCATTTTTTAAAAAAAAGTTTTAATTTTTTTATTTATTTTTTCACCCCCCTCCTCCTCCCCCTTCTCCAAAATATTTTTTTTAAAAAAGTTATAATTTTTTTTTTTTTTTTTTTTTTGACTCCCCTCTCCCCTTCTCCCTCTCTCCCCCCCCCCCCCCACCCCCACCCAAAAAAATTTATTTTTTTAAAAATGTTTAGAAAAGTTTTTCTTTTTATTTTTTTGCACCCCACACCCTTCCAAAAAAAAATTATTTTAAAAAAAGATTTTTTTTCAAAGTTTTTATTTTTTTGCACCCTCCCCCCACCCACCCACCCCCCGAAAAATGATTTTTCTTGAAAAGAAGTTTTGATTTTTTTTTTTTTTTTGGTTTCTTACTTCCCCCCCCCCCCCCCCCACTCCAAAAAAAAAAAAAACTTGAAGGGAGTTTTTGAATTATTTTTTTTTTGGGTTTAGAAAAAATTTGGATAAAATTCAGGTTGTTGTGTGTTTATAATGAAATAGATGGTTTTTCTGTTGTTATCCTGGTATGGTTCAGGGTTTAGGAAAATATATCCAACAAATAGTTTTTTTGTTCTTGTCCCGTATTTATCCGTTACGTTTTGTAGAAGATAACTAACAGATTTGTAGTTGTTGCAACAAGTTCTACACTTTTTGCAACAAGTAGACAATCTGTTGCAATGACTCACTAATCTGTTGAACATAACTTAAGTTATTTGCTTCTGTTTGTAGAAGATATCCAACAGATTAGTAGTTGTTGCAACAAGCTCTACACTTGTTGTAACCAGTAGATAGTATGTTGTAACAACTACAAATCTGTTGGATATAACTTCAGTTATTTAGTTCTGTTTGTAGAAGATATCCAAAGATTTGTAGTTGTTGCGACAAATGTACTGTAACAAGTTCTACACTTGTTGCAACAAGTATACAATCTATTTATGAATCAGCAAATGATGAGGAAAGATATAGTCAAATTGACAGCCAAACTAACAATCAATCCTTAGAAAAAAATGAAGAACAGAGCCAAGAAGCAGTATAAACAAATGAAGAAAGTGAAGAAGAACTAGGAGATGAAGAAACTAATGATGGAAATGAAGGAGATGGAGTAGATCAAGAAAATCTGCTACACCCCTGAAGGCAGTTGCTGAAAAAATTATTACTTAAGTTGTGGTATTTGGAGCCAAGGTGGCTGTTTAACAATTTATGTTTTTTTTTTTTTTGTCCTTTATGTTATTTGTGAATGATGTTTATGAACTTACTTATTTTGATTAGTTGTGGTATTTGGAGTCAAGGTGGTACGTTAAACAATTTTTGTTTATGAACTTATTTATTTTGCTTACTAATTGTTGCAACAGATGCATACAGTTGTTGAAGAAGTTGCAACAAGTTACTAATTTGTTTCAACAAGTTACTAATCTGTTTCAACAAGTTGCTAATCTTTTTAAACAATTTGCTTAGTTGTTACAACAAATTACTCAACTTGTTGGAAAAAATCAAACAATTGCTTAAATTTTTGCAAAAACTAAAAATATGTCGCAATAGATGAGTTAATTGTTGCAATAGATCATACACTTGTTGAAGAAGTTACAACAAGTTACTAAATCTGTTTCAACAGATGGATCAGATGTTTAAGCAAGTTGCGTAGTTGTTGTAATAGATTAATCACCTTGTTTGAATTATTGCAACAACTTACTCATATGTTGCAGCAAGTATTTCATATGTTACAACAACTTACTCATTTGTTGCAGCAGGTATCTCATATGTTGCAACAACTTACTCATATGTTGCAGCAGATATCTCATATGTTGCAACAACTCCTTTATTGTTGCAACATATTCACGATATTGATCACATTAAACTCCTTTGTTTATACTGAATAACATTGAATTCATTTTTTTATCACTAAATATGGTTGAATTAAGTACTTCACATCAAATCACTCTAACGATCACTCGATTTAGGAAGAATACCTTACAATTGCCCATCTAATCCATGAAATTACTATCTAATCCATGAAGGATGTTAGTAGATATATATATTCATCACTAAGTACCATTTATTTTCTTTGTTTAACACTAAATATGGGTGAATAAAGTAGTTCGCGTCAAATCACTCTAATGACCACTCGATTTAGTGCATACTGACTTAGTAGATCATCTCTCTTGACTCAAAATACATCAAATTGATTAAGTATTTTATATTGATCACTAAATATCGTTGATTTCCTTTGTTTATCACTAAATATGGGTGAATCAAGTAATTCACATCAATTCACTCTAATGATCACTCGATTTAGTGCATACTGACTTAGTAAACCATCACTCAATTTAGTCATACTGACTTAATAGATCATCTTTCCTGACTCATGATACATCAAATTGATTAAGTATTATACATTGATCACTAAATATCGTTGATTTCCTTTATTTATCACTAAATATGGGTGAATCAAGCAGTTCACAGTGCACACTGACTTAGTAGATCATATTTCCTGACTCAAAATATCATCAAATTGATTAAGTATTATATATTGACCACTTAATATTGTTGATTTCATTTGTTTCTCACTAAATATGGGTGAATCAAGTAGTTCACATGAATTCACTCTAATGATCATTGGATTTAGTGCATACTGACTTAGTAGATCATCTTTCCTGACTCAAAATACCATCAAATTGATTAAGTATTATATATTGATCACTACATATCGTTGATTTCCTTTGTTTATCACTAAATATCATTGATTATCTTTGTTGATCACTAAATATGGGTGAATCAAGTAGTATCTGTTGTAACAATTATAATATTTGTTGCAGTAACTGTAGCATTTGTTGCAACAACTGTAGTATCTGTTGCAGCAAGTGAGATAGTTGTTGAACAGGTCCTTACTATTGTTGGATAAACACAATAAGTTACCCAGTTTCTGCAACAAGTCACTCCACTTGTTGAAAAAACCCCAACATGTAACTTAGTTGCTGCAACAGATTGCTTATTTGTTGGAAATCTTTTAGCAATTGGATAAAACCCAACAAGATACTAGTTGCTGCAACAAGTCTTGTTACTTGTTGGATAAAACCCAACAAGTTACAGAGCTGTTGCAACAAATTCATTACTTGTTGGAAACTGTTCAGCAATTTATTAACAAGAATACACACATTTGTGATTTGAACACGATCAACATATCATATAAACCAAGTTCACAAACACCAAGAACATAAATTATCATTCTAAAAAAGAAAAACATTAAAATGTCATAAAGTTCCAAAAAATAACTATTATTACAACACAGTGCAATTAACAACTATGGAGCATTTCGGCTTGGATATGTTGTTTTTTGGGCCAACTGTTTTGCATAAGGGGCATTTGTTTTTCCTCATTCGCAATTATTCCGCACCTCCTCTTTGTCCGCCTTCTTCCAGGTTTGCTAGGATTAACATATGCAGGAGGTGTCTCTCTCTCTCTAATTCAAAACTTCTTTTTAAGAAATTTTTTTTTTTGGGGGGGGGGGGGGGGTGCAAAAAAACAAAAAACAAAAACTTTTCAAAATTATTTTTTTTGGAATGGGTGGGTGGAGTAAAAAATCAAAGAAAAAAATTTCTTTTCAAGATTTTTTTTTTGCGGGGGGAAGGTTGGTGGATGGGGTGGGGGTGGTGCAAAAAATTAAAAACAAAAACTTTTCAAAACTTTTTTTCTAAATAAAATTATTTTTTTGGGCAAAAAAAAAAAACTTTTCAAAATCTTTTTTAAAAAAACATTTTTTTGGTGGGGTTTGGGGGTGGGGGGCAAGGGCGGGGAGAGGAGTGGATAGGGTGGGGGTGGTGCAAAAAATCAAAAATAAAAATTTTTTAAAACTTTTTTTTAAAATAAAATTAATTTTTTTTGGGAGGGTGGGGGGGGGGGGTTGGTACAAAAAAATAAAAAATAAAACTTTTCAAAATCTTTAAAAAAAAAAAACATTTTTTTGGGTGGGGGGTGGGGGAAAGGGCGGGGGCGGGGTGGGGGGCTGGGGTCACGGAGGGGTGGGGGAGGGGGCGTGGTGGGCAGGGAGTATTTTATGGTTTATATTGGTTGAGTCAAAGTGTTAAAAATAAAACTTTGGGGCAAGTCAAAAGTTCCTTAATCACTAATCATAAATTTATCACCTACACTCAATTAAAAAAACTTAAGTTACCTACACTCAAATTTGAGACTTTGCAGTCACCCTTAATTAATTGTGACCCCATTCATGTTTTTCCTCCTTGTTGTGGAACCCCCAAGTTTGGGAGACTTGCCGTTTTAATAGATATGCTATTGAACAATTGTGGTTTTAGTCCCAGTATTATTAAATTAGACGTACGTAACCTTGACAAAACTCTGAATGTAGTCCTTTAAACTAATAGAGCTTACAGATGCTAACAGAACTATTTCTGAACGATGTAAGTTTTGAATGGCAATAATACTAATATCCTTTCAGGTCAAAAACAAAATTGGAAAAGAAAACCAACGGTACCCATTGCGAACATTGAGGCTTATTCCACTTTTTCCAATGTATGTCATTGTACTGATTTATTTGATCTTGTTACTCTAAGAGAACTGTCTTACTATTATTCCGCAATATTTATGATTTTCGCCTTATCCTTTCATATTATTGTTGTAAGACAAGTGGAATAGTCGGTACAGTTTGCCCCAAGATATAATTGACTTTTGAGAAAAAAATTATGGTAGGTTCTGAGAGTCTAAAACTTTGACAATTTTATTGTAGAAATTTTCAATTGACAATTCTGAATGCATTTTGCAGTAAGAAAAACTAGTATTGGTTCAATTTTAAGTTTAGAAAACATAGATAATTCTGTGAAATTAGGATGCTTGGCTGGATAGAGATCATTTTTGCTATCAATTGTCAGTTAACAAAAAAAATGAAAAGCTAACACATGGTTTCTGGCATATTATAGGTGAAAAGCGTATGAAAACGAAATATTTTTCCAGACATCGTGAGGTCACTTCCCGTAAATGTTAATTTTGAAAATTCAAATGAAAAACAATGTGATAACAACATCAACATATTTAGCGACACAAATATTGAGTTTCAATGATCGTAGTCATGATTTGCTTGTATCAAAAGGGATATTACTAACGAGGCACAAAAAAGCAATTTTTTCTGGTTTATGACGTGCAAGTAGTTCAATGGATATAGATGATGATTACTAAGATTTTCAGACCACTATCTTCTAGTTGGCAGCTCTAATATCTCGAAAAACATGCTTGCAATATCGTTGCAACTTGTTGCTCCGAGACCAAACTTATAAGCTACATATGTTGTTTGTTGCTTTTCTGTTGAAATGACCTGAAACCTCTGTAATTGTAGGCACTTCAGGGCCAGGTTTCCTAATTGTATTATTTCTGGTGCAGGTGGTCCGACAGTCTGGTGGAATCTTAAAATCACAAAAGGGATTTAAAATTTGTCCGTGAGCACATCATATGCATATGTATATAATTGTGTGTCCTCCGAGTTGAAGATAATGACTGGCAGTGCACTTAACCAAACACTTTCGGTTTAGAGCCCTAAAACTGGAGAACTTGGTAGAGACATCTTACCCCTCTTAGTAGGGCCTAGACGGTGTGAATCTAGATTAGTTGATCCAGACTTCACATACCAGATAGTTGAGCCAAAAAAGAGATACTGGACAACCAGCAAATGGGCGTTAGTCCGTCATATATGCATTTTCTCTCTCATGACCCAATTTAAGGTCCCAGCACTCAAGAACTTTCTTTTGGTAAGTACGATATATATCATAACAAAACCAAAAGGTTACACGGGAGCATGTTGTGGTATATCCACAATATTAGGCCATAGTTCATTAACTAAAGTGTCTCTAACTAAACTACTAGTACTAGCTATATTCGAAGACAGTTGTGCAGTCGGCAGTGATGATGAAGGCACCATGCAGACAGATGGTTCTCCGTAGAGATCTTGATTCAAAATATTTGCCAAAACAGATGGTGCATCCCAAACAGCTCCATTGAAGGCACTCCAGTCCGATTGCTTGCCATATTAGCTAATCTATCTGCTACTACATTCTGCTCCCGGTAAACATGCCCCACTAGAGGGCCATGCAGCATCTTGATCATGTACCTGCAGTCATCAACAAGTGAAGAGCAAGTCAGTGTGTTGGAGTTGCTTAAAAGTTGTACAACTTCCTTGGCATCGATATTGATGTGAAGGGGTTGAAGGTTATGAATAAGAGCTAATCGAAGTCCATGGATGATAGCATGAATTTCCGTATTGAAGACTGGTGGGGTTTATAGAGCCTGAGAATCCTAGAAGCCATTTAACCTCATGATTTCTAAACACTCCTCCAATGTCACTAAAAGGGCGGGAAGGATCAACCATGTCATCAGTGTTAGGCATATAGTCGGAAGGTGTAGGTGGGTTCCATTTGACATACAAGGGGATTTTTGGAGGCTTTGGGCTCTCTTACCTGTAAAGTACCAGAGCTCAGTAGCTTGGTTGATTATAAGAGCCTGTTTGGATGGGCTTAAAAAAAGCAGCTTATAAGCTGGAAACAGCTTATAAGCCAAAAAAAAATAAGTTGGTGTAGTCCAACTTATTTTTTTGGCTTATAAGCTGCTTTAGATAAGTTAAGCCAAACAAACCCAATTAATTTTTTGGGCTTATTTTAAGCACAAAATGGCTTTAAGCTGGCCAACCAAACACTCAAAAAAGCTAAAAACAGCTTATAGGCAACTTATAAGCCAATCCAAACGGGCTCTAAAGGTGAAGTCCAGATGAGTACATTTACCATCAAAAACAGTTCTATTATGAGCTATCCAGATAGACCACAGGCAGAATGGAATAAAAGTTTTGGAAGGGATGCAGTCATAACATTCTGCTGGTTCAAGAGAGATGATTTGCAGCAGCCAAGCTGTGGAAGAAGCAGCTGCCTGAAGGGTTGAGCTTATTTTATAGCGAAGTTTAAGAAAATCCCATAAAGCTAAAACTCAAGGACAACTGAAGAAGAGATGAATTAAGGTTTCCTCCTCAGAAGAGTTGCAAACTTTGCATAACTTATCAGGGACGATATTGAGGTAGTGAGATAGCTAGCAGTAGGTAACCTGGCATGGTTAAGAAGCCATAAAAAGTGCCTCATTTTTGCTGGGATTTGGAGCTGTCAAATCCAGATCAAAGGTTGATGAAACATAAGGATGGTTACCCCCCAGAGCATTGTAGCAAGAATGAACTGAAATAGACCATTATGGTTTAGCCCCCAAATTAGTATCAAACTGAAGGGCGTATTGTGGAAAAAAAGCAGTATTAATTTGCCGAATGATAGCAGGTGGCAAATCAAATGAAAGTGATGAGAAATCCCCACAGCTCTGAGATCTAAGAGCAGATATCCTGTCTCAAAAACAAATTCAAGTATCCTGTCCATGCCCCTTAACTTGCAAGCATTCCCACATGCAGAAATTTTTGCTTCTTTTTTTTCTTCATATAGATAGACCAAAATACATTTAAGTTATCGTTGTCTGCGCTTCATCTCCCTTGCATGTGTGTCAAATTCTTTACATTATTTTTCCACAACGACTAGATATTCTTCATTTGTTTGATTGTATCACTTAGGCTAATACGGTGAGGGTCATGTTATGTAATATCACTATTGATAGTTGACAACATAACAAATAGAGTTACACTTGGGTTGCACTAAACAGGGATTTTGAATTCACTTGATGATATATAATTAGATAGAATAAAATGTATAAGAATTATCAAAAAAAGGTCACAAGGCCTTCTTATTAAACAACGCCCAACTCTCATGATGATAGCAGCAAACTTAGCTTCCTAAAATGCTCTCACCTTCCAATGTGTACTTATTAAATATTACTACTAAAGTGAAAGAAGATTTAGACTGTCCTAGGACCCGTTTGGCCATGATTTCAGGTTGATTTGGAGTTGAAATTTTGTTTTGACATGCAATTTGGATCTCAAAAGTTGTACCTTTTCTCATAAACATGAAAACCCCACAATTTGTGAAAACTATCAAAAATTTCCAACTCTTATACAATCTCCCCAAATGAGCAAGCCATAGTTCATAAATAAGGTATTGGAATATCCTAAGGTGCGACATTAATAAATCACATATCTCCATGTTTCAATTACCGATAAATGTTTGCAATGCATTCTATTACAAATTTTCAAATACACATAATTTTACAAAGATTCACTGGTCCAATAAATCAACAATAGAAGTAACTAGATGCTATCTCAATAAACTTCGTTAAATAATTTCTTTTGCGCTATTAAGCTTTCACCTAAAGAAGAATAGTCAGAGAAACCTCCTGGATCAAAAAAATAACTATAAGGGCTACACTTAGATGTTATTGGTGCATTCACCTACCACAATTTCCATGTCTCTGGTGCTCTTTGTTCCTACTCTATCTATAGGCACAACATCCCCTTCTAAACAACTGCTCAAGAAGATCAACGACATCCAATACCAACGAGTTTAAAGTTCAATGTACCAAGAAATACAACCAAAATAACTGCTCTTGCAAAAGATGTCGTCTCTTCAAAATAGCGCAAAAAAAGGGAAATGACTAACAAAGATCCCCAAGCAATATGAAGCAGAATTTAACAACACTTATGAAAAATGCATAGACTGTAACTCTTACAGGTTATTAGTCATGCGATTGTCTTCATCTAAGTTATTTCAGCCTCCATTTTTGGTGCATTCGTGGTCTCTTCTATAAAACGGGACAAACAAGGCTCTTAACATAGATTTCTGCCTCAATACATGGACCGACATCAGTAACATCTAGATATCTGATCGAGTCATCCTTTGGATTGTATTTCGTGAAACGTGATCCAAACTGAAGCACTATTTCACCTTCATTTGAAATTAAAATGGATGGACAAAATATATGTCCCATACAACCTTCAGGAGACTTGATGGTAAACATCTTTGTCCAAAATTCGTTTACCCCATACTCCTTCATAACCCAGACATCTGCATGAGTCCATACGTAACAAAAAACAGAAAGATTACTACTGCTACCTTCAAAAATCGACATCCTCTAAAACAGGAAGCCTGCTCTAACTCAGCCCATTTCTCATCAGCCAAATCAAAAGAAATGATGTTCCATTGTGTGTCAAGCCAATGAAATTTCCCATTCACAAACTTAGCAGAATCATCCGAGAAATCTCTACCTTGAAAATCACCAATACGTCTCCAAGACTTGCTCTTTAGACTATATATTTTGACCTCATAACGACAAAGACGTATGCATCCGTAAATAGGGAAGACAGCCACTACCTTGTAATCATCTTGCAACTCATCATATGCAAAACCAAATTTGAAATCACCAGGTTCCTCTTCCTCCTCATTGTCATGGCGGCTCAGATTAAGTCTATAATAAGGCAATTTCTTATACTTTCTAATCGATGGATTTCATAGAAACAAGGCCTGCACCTCATCTCCCTTGCATGTGTGTCAAACTCTAATTATTTTTCATCTGTACTACTAGCTATTGTTCACTTGGGTTGCACTAAACAAGGAACAGGCACTTGATGAGGAATGAAACGTATTACCTTCTATTAATACTTTTTGAGAGAGAATGAAACGTATAAGAACTTTTAGGAAAAGGGTCAAATGATAGATACTACAATTTAAGGGTCTATTTAGAACCAAAAAAAAAAAGATTTAGCTGTAATGGAAACAATTCTCGTTCAAAATAACAAAATGAAAAATGTCTGCACTTTTAAGCTATGCATAATATTACCAATTTCAAAAACAAATAAATAAACACACTCAAGCTTGGCCTCAGCTGGCAAGTAAGCACTCTTAACTTTGAGAGTGCCCATATAGACACCTCAGCTTGGATAAAGTTGCTCCGTAAAACACAAATAGATACTTCAACTTTGAGAGCACATACAAGGCCCTCTTTTAAACAAAGCTCTCCTATACTCCATAGTTCTTTGGTACCCTAACCCAACTCTCATGATCATAGCAGCAAAATGGCTTGCTAAAATGCTTTCACCTTCCAATCCATACTTGCTTCCATCAAATATTACTGCTAATGTGAAAGAAGATTCAAACTTTCTTAGATCAATAAGTAAAAGAATAAGAAGATAGTTGCGAAGCAAAACAATTACATATAGATTAGCTATTAGCAAGGAAAACACCAAATCATCCAAAAGAAAATAAACCATCAACTATTAGCAGCAACAAAAAACACCAAAACTAGACACTATCTTAGAGCTTAAACTTCATTAAACAATTCCTTGGTTTCCTCCTTATTCCGCTGTTAAGCTTTCACCTAAAGGAGAATAGCCAGAGAAACCTCCTAGATCTACAATAAATAAGGTGTTTTTGGTGCATTCACCTACCACAATTTCCATGTCTCTAGTGCTCTCTGTTCTTACTCTATCTATAGGCACGACATCCCCTTAAGAAACTGCTAAAGAAGAGCAACAACATCCAGTACAATTGAGTTTAAAACACACCAAGTAATACAACCACAATAACTGCTCTTGCAAAAGATTATGGTTTCTCGAAAATAGTTTAAAAAAGGAAATTGAGTAACAAGATTCCCAAGCAATATGAAGTAGAATTTAACAACACTTAAGAAAAATGCAGAGTGTAACTCTTACAGGTTATTAGTCGTGCGTCTGAGTTATTTCAGCCTCCATTGTTGGTGCGTTCGTGTTCTCTTCTGTAAAAAGGGACAAACTAGGCTCTTAACATAGATTTCTGCCTCAATGCATGGAGCAAAGTTAGTAACATCTACATATCTGATCGAGTCATCCTTTGGGTTGTACTTTGTGAAACGTGATCCAAACTTAAGCAAAATTTCACCTTCATTTGACATTAAAATGGGTGGATAAAATATACCCATAGAATCATCAGGAAACTTGACTGTAAACATCTTTGTCCAAGATTCTTTCACCCCATACTCTGTCATAACCCAGACGTCTACGTGAGTCCTTCCATAATTACACAACACAGAAAGATCACTCCCAAACACTCCCAGCTTCACATATCCACATCCTTCAGAGTAGGGCCGCTCTACCTCTGCCCATTTCTCATCAGCTAAATCAATAGAAATGATGTTCCTCTGCTTGTCAAGCCAATGAAGTTTCCCATTCACACACTTCGCAGGAGCATTCAAGAGCTCTCTACCTTGAAAATCATCAATACGTCTCCAAGAATTACTTTTTAGACTATATATCTGGACCTCAATACGACACAGACGTATGTTTCCGAAAATAGGGAAAATACCGACTACCTTGTAATCATCTTGGAACTCATCATATGCAAAACCAAAATTGAATCCATCAAGTGCTTGCTCATGGTAACAACGGCTTTGATTAAGTCTACAACTAGGCAATTTCTTATACTTTCTAATTGATGGATTCCATAGATACAAGTCATCTAATCCGTGCAATATTCTGATGGCAAGACAAATCAATCCATTGACAGAACCCACAAATTTAGGATAAACATTAGGATAATTGACAGAACCCACAAATCTAGGATAATCATTGCGATAATATTTACCAGGATAATCCAAGTCAAATGCCTCAGTTACAGAATCGCAAAGTAAAGCGCTAAGAGAACAGTCCTTAACACCTCGGTCAGATGTACTAGCAAACTTAAACATAAGTCCATGGTGAGTGTATTCCTTGTTACTAGTGGATAATAAGAGATGGGTCTTCACAAAATCAGGGCTAGAGATTAGTTCGAGCCAAGATTTAGAAACAGACCTGAATTTCAAGAGAGATTTGACAGGAAGCTTTAACAAGATTTCAGTGATGAGTTCAGTAGGAAGGTTAGGCATTGGCAAGATTGAATCTTGGCTTGAAATGGACTCAAAATGAAGAGGATTTGTGGGTTTGCTCAGTGACGGCTTCAAATTCCATTTGAGTTGTAGCAATTACGAGTAAACGTGGGTTTGATCAATGATATTTTTCCCCTTTTTTGTTCTTGTGAAAGCTCCAAGTTTGGGGAAATACTGATTTCTTCTCTTCCTATATAAGAAAGTGAGAGACTTGAGGGTGGTACAGACATGCCTTCGTTGACGCGCCTGCTTGCTGCGGAGGGCACTTTCGGAAATGACATTTACATGCTTCAAAAGCATTGTACTCACAGCTTTGTCACTTGTACTGCTGCCCTCGTGATATTTTAAGGCCCCGTTTGGCCATAAATATCAAAAAAAAAATTCACTTTTTTGAAATTTTTAAAGTTGGATTTGGCCAAAACTTTTGAAATTGTAGTTTTTGATAAAATGTAGTGAAAAAAGTTGAAAGTTTTTCTTGTTTTTAGTATTCTGGAGTATAACTTCCGAAAAAAGTGAATAATTTTTATGGCCAAACGTTAAAAGTAAAAAAAGTAAAAAAAAATTTCGGAAAAAAGTGAATAATTTTTATGAGCAAACGCCCACTAAGTCTTTCTATATTTTTTTGGCTTTTTTCATTAGTCACTCTATTATTGGGGTACTTATATATAATAAATCACGTGTTGTTATATAAGAAATTAAATCCGAAATAGTAATTAAATAAATTACTTAGTTAATAGTTATTCCGCTGTGACAATTTGGAAATAATTAATTTAAGTTTCTCATTTTATCGATAATGAGAAGATTTTAGTCGTATAAATATACTATGCCATGCTTAAAACCACAAGTTTTAAATGTTTTATTTACATATAAAAAACACAAATTCCAAAAATCTATTTTCTTAACCTCATAAGAATTTCAAACAATACAATAAATTTTAAATATTTATACCAATCAACTCGTAATCAGTAATGTAATTAACGATATCAAACCCAAATAGACATACAAATATAGAGAGGGGTTTGAAGTTCTTTGATATGACTGTTTCTTAAAAACTTCCTCATGACTTTCGGTAATTAAACTTGGTGGTCTTCCGTGCTTTAAAGTTAAATTTTTAAGTAAAACATTTAATATTTTTTACCCAAATCACTTAATCAACACAGTTTAGAAAATTTAAATTTATGAATACATTGTGCAGGGGCTTCTTCTCACTAGTTATTACATATGCTATTGCATAATTATGGTTTTGGTCTCCGCAGTATTAGAGTGAACATACTTAACCATGTAATTAATAAAAAATCTGATTCTAGACCTTAGTACTAATAGAAGCTCATATAAAGTCAGAAAATAAAAATGCTACAGAATTATTATGAACGATAGAAATTCAGAATTTTATTTATATAAATATCTAATCAGGTCAAAATATAATTGACTTTTGAGAAACTTCTTGTGGTATGTTCATATAGTCGAAAACTTTGATAATTTTGTTGTAGAAGATTTCAATTGAAAATTCTGACTGTATTTTGCAGTAAAAAAAAAAAAACTAGTATTGGTTCAATTTAAGTTTAGAAAACATAGAATGCTTGGCAGAATAGAGATCATTTTTGCTATCAATTGTCAGTTAACAAAAAGACAAAACCCTTCAACAAAAATCATTGAAAATGAAAAGCTAAACATATGGTTTCTGGCATACTGTAAAGCGTATGAAAAAAGAATCTTTCCCCAGACATCACGAGGTCACTTCCCTTAAATATTAATTTTGAAAATTCAAATGAAAAAGAATGTGATAACAAGTTAACAACATCAACAAATTCAGCGGCACAAATATTGAGCTTCAAAGATCATACTCATGATGTGCTTGTGTCAAAAGGGATATTACTAATGAGGCACAAAAAAACACTTGTTTCTGGTTTATGACGTGCAAGTAGTTTATTGGATAGATGATGATGACTAAGATTTTCGGACCACTATTTTCTAGTTGGCAGCTCTAATGTCTCAGAAAACATGCTTGAAATATTGTTGCAACTTGGTGCCTGGGGACCAAACTTATAAGCTACTTATGTTGTTTATTGCTTTTCTGTTAAAAAAAAAGGCCTAAAACCTCTGCAATTGTAGGCACTTCAGAGACAGGTTCCGTAATTGTATTATTTCTGTTGTAGGTAGTCCGACATTCTAGTGGAATCTTAAAATTACAAAAGGGATTTTAAGATTTGTCAGTGAACACACCATATGCATATGTATATATGTGTGTCATCCAAGCTGAAGATAACGGATGGAATTGAACATAACCAGATACTTTCAGCCTAAAAATGGAGAACTTCTTGGTAGAGAGTTCTTTACCACTCTTAGTAGGGCCTAGACGATGTGAATCTAGATTAGTCGATCTAGACTTCACTGACCGGATGGTTGAGCCAAAAAAGAGATACTGGATAACCAGCAAAATGGGCTTTAGTCCATCACACACATGTTTTTTTTTTGGTAAGTACGATATGTAGTATAACAAAACTAAAAGGTTAGAACGAAACTTTATTTTTATCTTGTGGTATATCCACAATTTATTTAGGCCATAGTTTCATTGACTAAAGATCTTTAACTCAACTTAAAATAAAAAAGCTACCCCGTACTATTTATATTCTCTCTCTTGTGCAACTCCCTCCTTGATGATGGCCCTCAAATATCGCCGGATTTGAGAGTATCCGGGTTCGAATTATAAGACTCCGATGAACGACCTCATCGTCAATGTATAATAATCCAAGAAGTAAGCGTCTCAATAAAATTAATAGGCCTAAAGTTAAATTTTAATCTAATAGAGACCTTAAATATATACTCATACATAGAGAATAAAAAAATAAACTAGTCTTGCCATTTTGTTTTTTTATAATTGAGATTTATCACAAAACATTATTATTAATATTTATAATAGTGATGATATCTTAGATTCAAGTTAATAAGATAATTCATTAATTGTCTTAAATACATTTTAAATGTTGTTGTAAAAACTTTATTTAACAATATGAAGATTTTGAGTAATTTTTTAGCACTAAATATTTCTGTTAAAAAGTAGATAGTTTTTGTTGTTTTATTGGTGGTTGTTTTGTACTTCTCTCTTCTCCTCAATATTGTCTAAGATAAATAAATTTCTATTTTTGAATACAATTTGATGACTTCAAAAATTTAGGCGGGCTAAAGCAAAACTAACCCATTGAGCCACCCTAGATAATAACAATCAAATTTTATTTCAAGTATCGGTATTTAATATATTCGTTAATTTTATTTCTCGTATACAAATGAAACAATGAATTTTGAATGTGTATACAAATGAATAAAGTGAAATTTATTTATTGTATTGCTTATTGATTTGTATTCTTAATTTTTTTTGCAAATTTTTGTGTTTTTGATGTTTTAGTTGAATACATCCGATAGAAAAAGGGGAAAAATTTGAATTGAATACAAAAATCGACTCGAGTTCGAATTTTGAATACAATCTTCTAATTTTAAAACAATGAATTAAAATAGAGCGCGCTTAGCTTAAAAAATAGCTAAAATGTAGCTATGCCCAATTTAAAACCCCTAAATGTTAGTCATTTATGTAAAATTCCCTATATAGTATAACAAAACTAAAAGGTTAGACGAGAGCATGTTGTGGTATATCCACAATATTGACCATAGTTTCATTGACTGAAGTATCTTTAACTCAACTGCTACTACTACTTATATTAGAAGACAGTTGTGCAATCGGCAGTGATGATGGCGGCACCATGCAGCCAGATGGTTCTCCATAGAGATCTTGATTCTAAATATTTGCCAAAACAAATGGTGCATCCCAAAACAGCTCCATTCAAGGCACTCCAGTCCGACCACTTGCCACCTTTGCTAATCTATCTGCTACTACATTCTGCTCCCCGTAAACATGTCCCACTACAGGGCTATGCAGCATCTTGATCATGTACCTGCAGTCATCAACAAGTGAAGAGCAAGTCAGTATGTTGGAGTTGTTAAAAAGTTGTACAACTTCCTTGCCATCGATATTGATGTGAAGGGGTTGAAGTTTATGAGTAAGAGCTAATCGAAGTCCATGGATGATAGCATGAATTTCAGTATTGAAGGCTGTGGTGGGGTTTATAGAAACTGAGAAACCCAGAAGCCATTTACCCTCATGATTTCTAAACACTCCAATGGTGACTGTTCGACTTGGGCTGCTAAAGACTACTCAACTTGCTGTTCAGCCTCTACTCTAGCAGCCGGGTCATCTGCACTTCTCCCTATTTTGTGTTGGTCTTTAATTTTTGCCCCTCGAGGAAAAAAACTTTTTTGCGGGGCATAACTTTATATTTTCGCATCATAATATCCCACCACAAGTTATGCCCAGCTAGGCATGAATTCAATTTTGAAGGGCAAAAATTGAAGTCCAGCCCATTTGACGGGCAAACTGTGCACTTTCTTCCTAGTAGGCCATTCCTAATTTGGCTCATGACCAGCACGGCAGCACTCAATAGAGTTCTTTTTTTTTTGGCTAAATACATAAACGGCCCCTTAAACGAGTCCTACCTTTTATTCTCTTTGACAATGTAACTAGGATTTGTTACTTTTGAATACTTGAACTCCTCAAAAAGTGTATTTATTAGACACCTTTTGCTGACACGACAAAGTGTGTATTTTACACTCATTGAGCGGTTTAAGTAGCTCCATAATGGTGAATCCATTTTCCTTATTCTTTTTATCTTTTTCTTTCTCATTACCATTTTTTTTCCCCTTTTACTACACTCTTGGTTGAAGCAGTCAACCATTGCCGGAAACTTTCATGGCCGACGGCCATGGAGGTTTCCTATTTCAGCTTTAATCTTCAAACCAAACTAAAGATTCAACATGCTAATCATGGTTCTAAGCCCCCCAATAATAATCCTCAACTCAGCTACAAGGTTTGATGTCCAATGTAGGTTTAACGTTCAGTTCAACAGACAAATACCAACTGAATTCAATCACCAAATAAACAAACAAGAATATTTCAATTTCTAGTTCAAAATAATCAACAGACCTAACAGTAGCAATTTCAAATGGCTCTACCTAAGCTCCAAGTCTCTTTAGTTCAAATCTTCATATCAAGCTCCTGAGTCAAGGTTTCAATCAGGTTTAGAGCTCCAATCAATAATATCTAAACAAATCTCAGTAGCAATTTTACCCAAATCCAAAAATTTCAAAAGATACAAGTTGGTTTTTTCTTTTTTTGAGAACCAACAGTAGACTCAAAAAATTTCGCCTCAAACTTCACAAGGATGTGAGCTTTGAGCTTCCCCTGAGATGGAAATTTTCAGATTTAAAACTACAACCTAACTCAAAACATACAATCGACATTGGTATGGCAGAGAAGACAATTTAATAGGACAGGAAATTTCGAAGATGGGAACGGAGGTGTGATGGAAGATGATGGAAAGGGTGAGCGGGAGGGGGCAGCGAAAAAGACAGGAAAAAGGGTAAGACAGGAAAAAGGGTAAGTGTTTTTTCTTCTTCAAATTTTTGGTTTTTGTCTTGGTTGATGTGTCTTTTTTCATTGGTCGTAAATAACATACTGTAGGCTCTTAGAACACGCGCTGAACCTTTGTTGAAAAGCGAGTAAAAAGTGTCAAATAGGATTTTAAATAGTTCAGTGTCAAAGTGAATAAGACGGACAAGTTTAAGAGGCGGCTTATGTATTTGACCACTTTTTTCTTTTTTCGGTTTTCACATATTCGCCTTGGGACCCAACTAATCCAAATTCCGGCTAGAAAATCCCACTTCGGGGGTAAAATTCTTCCTATCAAAGGTGACTCCAACACTCAAATAAGTTTAGGGCTTCATACAAACCAACTCAGATATCCTATCTCAAAACCAATTCAAGTATCATGTCTCAAGTGGTATGTATAGGCTATTATAAGTACCAAAATAACACTTCCTTTGCACTCACTGGTTGCTAATTTCTAATCTATTTCTTTACATTAAAAAAAAAAAATTAATACCAAAAGAAAAAAAGCTAAAAGCTAAGAGTATGTCACAAGCAATAGCCTGCTGATCCATATGCAGCACATTGCACTGCAAAAAATCGATTGTCGATTTAAGTTGGAGGTCTACATATAAACCATGTCCCTTAACTTGCAAGAATTTTCAGAAGGTCAAATGATAGATACTACAATTTAAGGGTCTATTTATAACAAAATAAGATTTAGCTATAATGGAAACAATTCTTGTTCAAACTAACAAAGATGACAAAAGTCTGTACTTTTTAATCTACTTTAGAAAAGACAAGGCCCTCTTAAACAAAGCTCTCCTATATTCCATAGTTCTTTGCTACTCAAATCCAACTCTCATGATCATAGCAGCAAAATAGCTTTTGTTTTATGCTTTGACCTTCCAACACATACTTACTCCCATCAAATATTACTGGTAAAGTGAAAAAAGATTCAGACTTTCTTAGATCAAATACGTAAAAGTGCAAGAAGATAGTTGCGAATTAAGAAAATTACATACAACATTAGCTAATAGCAAGGTAAACACCGAATCGTCCAGAAGAAAATAAACAGCCAACTATTAGCAGCAATGGAAAACATCAAAACTAGACACTCTCTCAGAGCTTAAACTTCATAAAATAATTCCTTGGTTTCCTCTTCATCGCGCTGTTAAGCTTTCACCTAAAGAAGAATAGCCAGAGAAACCTCCTGGATCTACAAAAAATAACCATAAGGCGTTTTTGGTGCATTCGCCTGCCACAATTTCCATGTCTCTGGTGCTCTCCATTCTTACTCTGTCTATAGGCACAACATCCCCTTAAGAAACTGCTCAAGAAGAGCAACAACATCCAGTACTATTGAGTTTAAAATTCAACACACCAAGTAATACAACCAAAATAATGGCTCTTGCAAAGGATTATTGTTTCTTCAAAACAGAGCAAAAAAGGAAATTGAGTAACAAGATTTGCAAGCAATATGAAGTAGAATTTAACAAAACTTGAGAAAAATGCATAAAGTGTAACTCTTACAGGTTATTAGTCGCGTGATTGTCTTCATCTGAGTTATTTCAGCCTCTGTTGTTGGTGCATTCGTGGTCTCTTCAATAAAAAGGGACAAACTAGGCTCTTAACGTAGATTTCTGCCTCAATACATGGACCAACGCCAGCAACATTTAGATATCTGATTGAGTCATCCTTTGGATTGTCTTTCGTGAAATGTGATCCTAACTTAAGCAAAATTTCACCTTCATTTGACATTAAAATGGGTGGACCAAATATACATCTCGTAGGAACTTCAGGAGGGTTGATGGTAAACATCTTTTTCCAAGATTCTTTCACCCATACTCCTTCATAACCCAGACATCTACATGAGTCCATGTGTAATTACAAAGCACAGAAAGATCACTCCCGAACACTCCTAGCCTAAAAAATCCACATCTTTTACAAAAGCGGGGCTGCTCTACCTTTGCCCATTTTTCAGCAGCCAAATCGATAGAAATGATGTTTCGGCCCTTGTCAAGCCAATGAATTTTCCCGTTCACAAACTTACCAGGACCAACCAAGAACTCTCGAAAATTCTCAATACGTCTCCAAGAATCACTCTTTAGACTATATATTTTGACCTCAACAGGACTACAGGGGAGTCGACATCTGAAAACAGGGAAAATACCCACTACCTTGTAATCATCTTGGAACTCATAATATGCAAAACCATAATTGAAATCATTAAGAGCATGCTCATAATGGCTTAGGTTAAGGCTATAATTAGGCAGTTTCTTGTACTTTCTAATTGAAGGATTCCATAGAAACAAGTCATCCAATCCTTCATCTATACTGATGGCAAGACAAAATAATCCATTGACAGAACCCACAAGCGTAGGATAATCATCGGGATTTTTTTTACCAGGATAATCCAAGTCAAATGCCTCAGTTACAGGATGGGTAAGTAAAGCGTTAAGAGATCCGTCCTTGACACCGTTGTCAGATGTAAACATAACACCATGGTGGGTGTAGTTCTTGTTGCTAGCTGATAATAAGAGATGGGTCTTCACAAATTCATTGCTAGAGATTAATTCAATCCAAGATTTAGAAACAGACCTGAATTTCAAGAGAGATTTCACAGGAAGCTTTAACAAGATTTCAGTGATGAGTTCTACAGGAAGATTAGGCATTGGCAAGATTGAATATTTACCTGTGGGTTTGGCCCTTTTTGGGAGGGCTTCATCTTCTTGGGATTCCATTTGGGTTGCACAAATTGCAAGTCTTGGAGTTCTGGGATTACTATGTGAAAGCCCTAATTTTCTTTACAACAGAAATGTTTTCCGTACCTGAAAAAAAAACAAAAAAGGTAAGGCGGGAAAATGTACTGTTTACTTGGATTTTATTTTATTTTGGCCAAACCCATCATACATATACTTGAATACATATACTTGAATACCTCAATTAAACCTTATTTCATTTAGACACCTAAGGTAGGGTCCTACTGTGTCATTTAGACACTTTTCGCTGATTTAGCAACTTGCGTGATTTTCACACTAAATTAGCCCGTGAAGAGTCCAAAAAACAGATTTTTTTTTTAATTCTTTTTATTTCCTTCTTCTTCTTCTTTATTAGTTTTCCCTCTTTCTTCTCCATTTAACAAAACTTCCACTATTGCTATCTTGTTCACCGAAAAAAATTAAGACCGCCACCACCCTCTCTCTCCCTAAGCGTTTATTGGACAAGAAAGATAAATTTTTTTTATATATAAATCTATTTAATAAACAAAAGAAAAAAATCCCAAAAATAATTTTTTTAAATTTTTTTTTGCCATTAATGGAGTCTTTAGAAAGCTTGAAGGTTTAAAATGAGTTAATTGATTTGATGAAATTTTTGAGAAATAAATGTTGGATTGCCTTTGGGGCTTCGTAGGAATTTTTAGCTGAAGTTATAACAAATTTGGAGGAGTTTCTCTTGAAAATTTGGATTAAAATTGTGGTTGTAACAAGAATAACATGAAGATGGTGAAGAACCCATTTCATATTTTTCAATGTGTCCTTTTTTTCTTTTTCTTTTTGTTAATAATGTGTCTTTTCTGATTGGGTGTAAATCAAGTTTTTTCTTTTCTTTTTGAGAGTATTACTTTTAATTTGTTATTAAATATTTTTAAATAGTTTTTTTTTAAAAAAATTAAAAAAGACACATGTCCTCATTTTATTCGTCATTTGCCACGTCAGCAGCGAGTGTATTACACACATTTTGTAAATTTGGCTGATTCAGTGAAAAGTGTCTAAATGACACAGTTGGATTCTATCTCAGGTGTCTAAATGAAACAAGATTTAGTTGAGGTGTTCAATTGAAAGAACCGAACGACCATATAGGTGTCTATCGATGGGTTTGACCTTTTATTTTTTATTTTCGATTTAAGCAAAATGCAACCAATCCTCGAAAAAAGAAAAATTAAGCATGACTCTTGTTTTTTAACCATCTTTTTATTGAGATAATATCTCGGATAGTCATTCAACTATGAGTGTTTCACTCAGAAAGTCACTAAATTTTGTTTTCTAACTAGAAAGTCACTTAACTATTGGTGTTTCGCCTACAAAGTCACTCAACCTATTTAAGTGATTTTTTTAATTACATTTTGCTAATTTTTATTTAAAGTCAAAATTATAAGAAATTAACAAGTATCCCTTTTAACCATTTTATTGATCCGACCCACTAAAAATATAATAACCAACACTTTTTATTTTACCCTCATTCCCACTAAATAGAGTATTAGGTAGTACTAGTAGTAGTAGTAGTTGAGTGATTTGCAGGGTGAAACACCAATAGTTTTGACTTTAAATAAAAATCAAAGAAAATGTAATTAAAAAATCACTTAAATAGGTTGAGTGACTTTCTGGTTAGAAAACAAAGTTGAGTGATTTTCAGGGTGAAACACCAATAGTTGAGTGACTTTCTAAGTAAAACATCAATAGTTGAGTGATTTTCTGATTATAAAACAAAGTTGAGTGATTTTTCGAGTGAAACACTCATAGTTGAGTGACCATGTGAAATATTATCTCCTTTTTTATTAGGTCTTATCATTATTGGGCATTTGAATTAGACTAAAATTTTAAGGGCTCTTCAGAAGGAGAATATGCGTTAAATTAAATTAGCTTGGAAATATAAAATTTGTTATTGTTGGATCAAAAAGAAAAACGAAATCACTTATAACCGCTGAATTGATTTATGAAAAGATTAGAGAGAACGAGTTTGGTTTTATAACTCAAACAAAAGGTTTAGAATATGTTTAGAAATGTGTGCGCTTAAAAATTTAATTACTTTGAATATGACTCTGTACTAATGAAAAATGGATGGATGTCTCTATACATTGGATGCATCTAATTGCATAGTTTTATTAGATTTTTATTATTAACCATCCAATTATATAATTCTTTCTTGCCTTTTGGTAAATGGACTTTAATTGCTAGAGCTTCAACTTAACTAGAAACAGATTGTAATTATTAACTTAATTTTCTCAAAATTGTCCCTGCTACATCTCTTTTTCTCACTTAGTTTTGGGTCAGAAGGATTTAATAACATAAGTTCTATACTTTACCATTGATTCCTTTATTCTTTTTACTGATTGACTTCTGATGCATTCTCTTTTTATTGTTCATTATAAAATCCTTGTTTTGGATTCACTCTTCAGGTCTCGTCTCTATTCTGAAACATGATGAGCGGAAAAATTCATCTGCAGTGTATAAGATAGGAGAAGTTCATAGTTTTAGTTACTTAAAGAGGGTAAAGAAAAAGTAACACGATAAAAGTAAAGAAAAAAGACAAATTTTGGCAGTGTTTTGAGACTTTTCCATTCAACTCTAGTGTCTCGGATGACAAGCTTGAAATATCGTTGCAATTGGTGCCAAGGAACCAAATTTATAAACTATTTATGTACCGTATGTTGTCTATTGTTTTCTGTTGAAATGGCCTGAAACCTCAGCAATTGTTTGGCACTTCAAGGCCAGGTTTCTTTTCACCACTCCCCACCCCCAGTGTTTTACTATATTACATATAAATGCTCTTTGAGTAACTTTTTTTGTTTTTGTTTTTTGTTTACTTACCAAACACTAGAAAATAAGTAAGAAATTCACATGTTCTTTCAAGAAAACATTTTCCATATGTTCCGTCGTACCAAACACACCCTTAGCTATAATGGAAACAATTCTTGCTCAAAATAACAAAATGAAAAAATTCTGCCCTTTTAATCTACTTTAGAATAGACAAGGCCCTCTATTAAACAAAGTTATCCTATATGCCATAGTTCTTTGGTACCCCAACCGAACTCTCAATATCGTAGCAACAAAATAGCTTTCTTCTTTTGGGATGGTTTTTAAATTTTGCCCCTCATATTTGAAATCTTTAAATTTTTATTCGACTAAAATTCATGGGTTCCAGGTTCGAACCCCCCACACAAATAAAATTTAAAAAAAAAATTCGCAAGGCGAGTTTAAATTTCGCTATGCCCCACCTAAGATACACTTGGAAGGAATTAACAAAGTTATGCCTAATTCGCATACTTATGCTTAATAAATGGCGACTTGGCATAAGTATCTTGGGATCCGATAACTTTGGTAATTCATTCACAAGTTTATCTCTTGGTCCATTATAAAAGTTTGCCTAAAGACTATCGCAAGATAAAGCTTGTTAAGGAATCGCAAGTTATCTTGGGACCGGCATACTTATGCCTTATGGGCAGACTTGGTATAAGTATGTCGGATCCAGATAACTTGGTAATCTCATTCACAAGTTTATTCGGAACCGGCGATAAAAGTTTGCTTAAAGTATAGCTTGACGCAAGATAAACTTGTTAAGGAATTACCAAAGTTATGCGGACCGATACTTTTATGCCTTATGGGCAAAATTGGCATAATTATGCCTGATCCCGCATAACTTTGGTAATTCCTTCACATGTTTATCTTACGGATCAAACGCATACTTAAGGGGCAAACTTTTAAGCCCTTAACTAAAAGTCTTTTCCTAGTTATGCCTTATGGGCATGACTTTTAGTTAAAGCATAACTAAAAGTATGCCCCATAGCGCATAACTTTTCCTTAAGACATAGACTTTGTTTTATAAGCCAAATTTGGTTAGTTCAAACTCAGCATTGGCAACCAAATTGAACTTAACATCAACAAAGTAATGTAATGTTATGGGAAAGAAACATATCATACATTGAGTAAACAAAGCATGCTCATAAAAGGTGATATTGTTTTTATATTTTATCTCTTGCATTGTAGGATGTGTCAATTTGCACACTTAGTAGTGCAAATACTAACAGACTGAGGTACATTTGCAACATTTTAAGACCTGAATATGCATTAAGATACATTTAGGTAGAACAGAACATCCACATTCTTTATTGGTTTGTTATGATTTACTGGTGTGGTCCCATTAAAAGTTTGTCCATAAATATGGTGACCCAAAGATAAACTTGTTAAAGAATTATCAAAGTTATCTTGGACAAGATAAACTTGTTAAGGAATTACCAAAGTTATCTTGGACCGGCATCTTATCTTAGAAATCTGCGCCCATAGCGCAGTATCCGTCAACATAACTTTGGTAATTCCTTAACAAATGTATCTTGGTCCGGCATACACGCGACAAATCTTGCCTTACAATTTTTTTTTTTTAATTTATGCTTGAGCGGGGGTTCGAACCGAACCTCATGATTTTTTCGCGTGAGCGCTCGGGTTGCAATGCAAAGGGCAAAATTAAAGACCAGCAATATGAGGATAATTTAAAGGCCACAAATATGAGGGGCAAAATTTAAAGACCACTCCAAAAGAAGGGCAATCTGCGCAAAAAAAAGAATAGCTTTGCTAAAATGCTTTCACCTTGCAATGCATGCTTGCTTTCATCAATATTAATGCTAAAGTGAGAGAAGATTCAGACTTTCTTACATCAAATAAGTAAAAGAATAGGAAGATAGTTCCGAACTAAAAGAAAACAAAATTAGCAATTAGAAAGGAAAGACCAACTTGTCCAGAAGAAAATAAGCAGTGAGCAATTAAGCAACAACGAAAAAACCAAAATTAGATACTATCTCAGAGTCTAAACTTCGTTAACAAATACCTTGGTTTCCTCCTCATTGCCTATTAAGCTTTCACCTAAAGAAGAATAGTAAAAGAAACCCCCTAGACCAAAAAATAACCATAAGAGCTACGCGCACCATTGGTGCATTCACCTACCATGATTTCCATGTCTCTGATGTTCTCTATCTATAGGCACTCATCCCCTTAAAAACTGCTAAAGAAGAGCAAAACGCCCAGTACCATTGAGTTTAAAGTTCAACATACCAGGTAATACAACCAAAATAAGTGCTCTTGAAAAAGATTATCGTTTCTTGAAAATACTGGAAAAAGGAAAATGACTAACAAGATCCCAAGCAATATCAAACAAAATTTAACAGCACTTAAAGAAAATACATAGAGTGCAACTCTTACAAGTTATCACAAGATTGTCTTCATCTAAGTTTTTTTCAGCCTTCCATTGTTGCATTCAGGGTCCTTTTTTTTCTTTTTCTTTTTGATGAGTAACATTCAGGGTCCTGCAAAAAGGGACAAACTAGGCTCTTAACGTAGATTAGATGGGGACAATCTAGGGTCTTAACGTCGTTTTTTGTCTCAAGATCAGTAACATCCAGATATCTGATCGAGTCATCCTTTGGATTGCATTTCGCGAAACGTGATCCAAACCGAAGCAAAATTTCACCTTCATTTGACAATAAAATGGGTGGATAAAATGTATGTCCCGTAGGATAATCAGGAGACTTGACGGTAAACATCTTTGTCCAAGATTCTTTTACCCCATACTCCTTCATGACCCAGATATCTACATGAGTCCATGCGTAATTACAAAGCACGGAAAGATCACTCCCAAACACTCCTAACCTAAAAAATCCACATCTTTTAAGGAAGCAAGGCTGCTCTACCTCTGCCCATTTCTCATCAGCCAAATCAATAGAAATGATGTTTCGGCCCTTGTCAAGCCAATGAAGTTTCCTGTTCACAAACTTATCAGGACCATCCAACAACTCCCTACCTTGAAAATCATCAATACACCTCCAAGAATTACTCTTTAGACTATATATCTTAACTTCAACACGACACATACGCTCCCTACCATAAATACGGAAAATACCCACTACCTTGTAATCATCTTGCAACTCATCATATGCAAAACCAAATTTGGATTCAGCAAGTTCATCCTCATGGTAACGGCTTGGCAATTTCTTATACTTTCTAAGTGATGGATTCCACAGAAACAATTCATCCAATCTGTGAAATAATCTTGATTTGATGGCAAGACAAATCAATCCATTGACAGAACCCACAAGCCTAGGATAACCATTGGGATTTTTGCGTGGATAATGTCAGATGTAAACATAAGTCCATGGTGGGTGTAGTCCTTGTTAGTAGCTGATAATAAGAGATGGGTCTTCACAAATTCATTGCTAGAGATTAATTCAAGCCGAGATTTGGATAATACCGTTGTCAGATGTATCCATGGTGGGTGTAGTCCTTGTTAGTAGCTGATAATAAGAGATGGGTCTTCACAAAATCAGGTCTAGAGATTAAGGAAAGCCAAGACTTTGAAACAGACCTGAATTGCAAGAGTGATTTCACTGGAAGCCTTAAGAAGATTTCAGTGATGAGTTCTATAGGAAGATTAGGCATTGGCAAGATTGAATCTTGGCTTGAAATGGACTCACAATTTGTGGGTTTTGCTTCATCTTCTTGGGATTCCATTTGGGTTGCAGAAATGAGCAGGGTTTGGGAGTTTTTACTGTGGAGATTACCGTGTGAAAGCCCTAAGTTTCATCCTTTTGTACTTATACCAGTGTTTTCCGTACATATTAAAAAGCGTAAGCGGGAAAATGTTTTACCTGGATTTTGGATTATTTTTTCCCGGTTTTAATTGTGGCCTTTGATCCTACCTTTGTTTTTTTTTTTTTTACATAAAAGAAATGAAAAATTCAAAAGTATGAATCCATGGTTAGATAATACTTTTTTGGAAAAATGACTTGACATAGCTATTTCGAAGAGCTATTTATGGATAATAACTATTATTTGCAACAATTACATTTTGTAGCTACATGATACAACACATCAAGCGGCCCAACTTGAGTGGTTATATCTCATATGTATTTTTGGCTCATATGTCTTGTATCTCATATGTATTTGACTTCTTATCTTGTATTTGAATATATTTGGCTTCATATATATTTTAAATGTACACAGTGTATTTTGAAATTTTGTTGAAATACATTCAAATACAGTAAATACATTCAATTTCGCGGCAGCTCGTAAACATTCAAATACAGTCAAATACATGTGACATCAGATAAGGTTGGATACAACTGAACAGTGTATTCAAATACATCGAAAATGTCTATTCAAATACACTCAAATACAATAAAAATGTCTAATGATAGCTACGAATTGTAACTATGAAAGAGGTAGTTACAGATGGTCCCTAATTTTTCTAGTAGCACCCAGTTCGAAATATATATCTTTTTTTTGGGACGGAGGCACGCATGCTTAGTTCAATAATACAAGGACTAAAATAGAAACAATGTTTTAATACAAGGACTAAAATCATCTTCTAATTTTTTTTTTAATTTTTTATAACAGGCTTTTGCGCATTAGAATTGGAGTAAACTAAGGGTTCTGGAGAGTGAAGAAAAGAACATGCGTTGAATTAGATTTTCTTTGAAATGTAAAGTTTATTTGTTGTTGGATGAAAAAAAAAAAAGATTTATGAAAAGATTCCAAAAAACGAGTTTGGTTTTATAACTCAAACAAAAAGTTTAGCATATGCTTAGATAAAATTTAATTACTTCGAGTTACAAATTCTGTTCTAATTTAAAATTGGATAGATATACGGGCAGGAATCGAAGTAGCCTTCTGACTTTGGTTCATCTAAACTCATAATTTTCGAATCCGCCTCGGGCACCCTTGTTATTTAAGGTTAATATTTTTTTTTATGCAGAACGCATAATTCTTTCTTGTCTTTTGACTGTTACCTCAAAACAAGGGAAATTTTCTTTCTTGCCTTTGTATAAATGTAGAATCTGTAGTTTTACTTCCATACAAAAGGAACTTGTGGCACTAACGTTCTTTGACGGCAAATCGCAACTACGTCTAATTGCTAGAAAGAGTTTCAACTTAACTAGAAATGTATTTTGTTATTAACTTTCTCAAAATTGACCGTGCAAGATCTCTCACTTATCTTTTTTGGGTCTTTGGGAATTATCATGCGTTAGTAAGTTTTCAGTCTTTGAGATTGATCCCTTTGGTTTTTTGACTAACTGTTTTCTGATGCATTATCTTTTCATTGTTGATTCCTGGTTTAGCTAGGTTAAAATCCTCATTTCAAATTCTCTTTTTAGGTCTTGTTTCTATTTTTTTTTATGACAACGGAACCCGCAAGAAGGCAAATCCCTTACTTTCGTAGGCAGGGGATTTCGAACTTGAAACCTTCATTAGGAAAGCCCCATACTCAACCAACTGAGCCACCCGCAAAGGATAAGTCTTGTCTCTATTGTGAAATAGGATATATGATGAGCAGAAACTTTTCTGATAGTTTGATAAATTAGGATTAGTCACTTTTAAGAGAGTGGCAAATTGAGAGGAGTAAAGTTTGTTTTTACTTTTCTTCTCATTATTATGAGCCATTGCTCCGCTCCAATATCTACATTAATAGTACTCTAAAGGGGTCACTTGGTTGGTGGAATAAGAATAATAATATATCCCATGAGATTTTTTTTTATCTTGTGTTTAGTAATGCATATTATTTAGTCTAGGGATTTATTTTATCCCACATAGAAGGTGGGATAAAATAATCCCATGAGATATCCTTAGCTAATCTATCCCACCAACCAACTCCTTCCCACCTACCCAAAATAACAAAAAAAAAATATATATATATCAACTATAGACTTTTGAACTTAAGTTTGTACGTCCCTATTAACTTGTAGTCAAATCTAACTCAAACTTTTTACCGTACTTCTCAGGTAAATTTAAAATTTCTGGAATAGTCAAGAATAATATGAGACTTCCCCGCACTAGGATCAAGCAATGGTTATTCTCTGACTTAACAATTTCACCTGTTTCTGACTTTCTGGCATTGGAAATTAAAGTCCCCAACAATTTTTTTTTTTAGTATCAACTGAAATTGCCTCGACCTACTACTAGCTTGGGTAGGTGTGATCTAGAATCCAGTTATTTTTTCCCAGAACTCTACAGTCCACTCAAACGCATAAAAGACAAAAAAATACTGCAAAGGCACAAATAATATTTTCAGAACTTTTTCGGGGGAGAGCAACTTCAACTATCCATTGCAATAATATACTAAAATTACATTACACTTTACAACAACCAGTTGGTTACTTTTACAACGCCCCCACCATCCACTATGCAAAGGATAAAAGGGAGTCCCCACAATCCCACAACAAAATGGGGGAAGAGCTGTTAATCATAGATAACTTTGAAAAAGAAGCTCACCTCATCTGAAAATGATGCTAATTGATTGGGTGCTTAACTTTGTCCAAGGTATGACATCATGCCTTGTTTGACGGAACTCCAGAAAGGTAATAACAGGGGCCAATGGTTGGGCTAAAAGCAAAAGTTGTGGCATCTGACATTGATTGCATTGCCACCAATTGCAGAGAAAAATACAAAGTGATGGTAGGTAAGGACACAAAGGAGGGGTGGGACACAGGACCATTAGGAGTTCTCAGAGGCACGTGCAACGAATTGGAGGTCTATGATGGGGCTGCCGGTTCAGGCTTGATCAGTGACTGGTCATCCGGTTGCTGAGTAGGATAGATGAGTGCAGCAAGTGATATGGGCATGATGCAGAGGGATTTAGACTGAAGGTATTGCATGGCCGCGCCAACATCTTCCTCCATGAGCTTAGCAACCTCTTGTTCTGTGTCGGCATTGGACCACTTATCCCAGATATGCTGGTTGGATCTACTTTCACCACTGTCCCCCTAAAATAGAGGAAAAACAAGCAAATGAAGAATTTTATTTAACTCAAGCTATTAGACACTGTTTTTAGGGTCTTTTGATGATGTTCAATAAGTACCAACAGGATTCAATTCATTACCTCCACAGATTGCAACGGAATGTCAGCAACAAGTTGTGCCACCGCACTGGCTCCTCCCAGCCTACTCATGCTCAGTACCTTTAGGCAGTTTAAATTCAGTGGACAGATAAAAGAATGAAAACCAGGAAGCAAGGGGACTATGATGGCCAAGAAATCCCATATACACTGAACTCACAAAGGAATGGAAAATGGGGAACTCAAAAACCTGTAAGGAGGCTACGCATTTATATGGTATAACAGAGAACTTCTTTTGAGAAGGGAATGGTAGATTAGAAGACTACCAACAACAGTATGAGATTACTCCCTTCTTTTTTCAATTTCTTGCACACATCAAACATTCCTTCCCTCCCATTATATGATACTATTTGAAACAGAACCAAAGTTATTAGTTTGACTTGCATATTATACAAGTAGTAGGACAATAAAATAGTAGTTGAAAAGTTGGTTCAATAAAAAGACCTCAAAATTTTGAATTTGATCAGTTAAAAGGATTAATAAGCTTATCTAAAAACATATTAATTAGCTGAATGATGTTAAACCAAATAGAAAGAGTATGTAAATCGGGAAAGTGTTTATATATCAGCACGACAGGAGCAGATGGTAGAATAAGCCAGGATGAGAATTACTTCCAAATAACCCAGGAGATATAGAAATATACTTATTTGCAAACTGAAATTAGTATACAAACAAAACCGTTAACCTATTCTCAGTATTAAACTCATAAGGCTACTATTTCCCATGAAATCAAGCCAAAAATAGCTCAAGATACGTAATGCATATACGATCATGTTAACCCAATCACCTTTAGAGAAACCAACAATCAGAAAACCACATGACCACTAAATCCCCAGAAAGGAAGTGTCCTCAAGAACATGATGGTCAAGATGAATTAGCAAGCTCTACAGGAATGGATTAATGATGGTGGTTCCAACAATTTTTGATTGAGAATCAAATCATATGGATAGGAATAATACTGAAAGCAGCTTCATTGTACAGAACTCAGAAGCCAAAAACCTAATATTGCTCTAGGACATGGTAGGAAGAGTGAATGACTAAGTTAGCAACTAAGACGAAATCTAAAAAATGACATATTACCTTAACTTGAAGCCTTAAGAACTTCACATAGTCCAGAATCTCATCAAGCATTGCGGCCCTATCTGTCTGGCAAAAGGTTTAAAAAAAAAAAAAAAAATTCAATACCCCAAGCTGCCACATTCTTTTTAATTCCACTCTCTATACAAGGGAGCCATTAATATTAGATACTGAATAACTACGTCAAAGTCCAATTTTAAAAAATCCCAATCAAAGGGAAAATCAGCAATCAAGCTAATCCAAAAGCCTGCTACTAGAAACTCGAAAGTAGTAAATTTGAACCATCAGACACATTCCATCGCAAGTAAAAGTTTGCCTACAAGATGAATCATCTGATACCTGTCTTTACTTTTACACGTACTGGTATTTTATGGCCATGATGTGGACAAAAAAGTAAAATTGCTACTATTAGTAAACATAATATTTCGTGTTTTAGAGAGTCTGTGTATGACATTTGCGATGCTTAAAGAAACACACTATTCACGAAAACAAAAACTTGTTGCAACTAGACACTGTGACACACCTTATTGCAGCTGGGTACCAGTTCCTGCAAAGCCTTTATTCTTTCTGATATCCTCTCTCTTCTCAGCTGCAAAAAAGAAACAGATAATTATTTATTACTACTTGTTTCTAGAGAACTCTCATAACATCTGGCATTATACTATGTGATTCACGTTTGTCCTTACGAAACTTATCTACATAGCATGTTACATCAATCTTCTTACCCTCTCAGCAATGCTATGTGGATCTGTGGCTTGTCCCCTTCGAGCTCGAACCCTAGGACGAATTGAAGGTGGGTGCGGTACCGTTACTGTTGTGCTTGTCGTTGGAGGACCTTGAAAAGGCTGCCAGAAACCAAGAGAAATTATAAGCTCGACAAATGCAGTAATTATCTACTCCGCTCATTGACAAAGAGGACATTTTCGTCTTAAAGAAACATAACCTAAATCATAGTTACCAAGCATGAATCATTCAACTAAATAGGCTTCGAAAATAAAGAGAAATTAAACAGAAAAATGTATGCAATACCACGCACCCAAGGGCGTGGTCTAGTGAACAACAAGGTGGGAGAAGAACCGTGACTCCATGTGGTCTAAGGTTCAAATCCCGTGGAGGCAAAAAACAATAGGTAATTTCTTCTTATCTATCCAAGCCTTGGTGCATAGAGTTACCGGTACCTGCATCGGAGGGAGATAACAAATACCCGGTCGAATAGTCGAGGTGGGCACAAGCTGGCTAGAACACCTCCGTCTTAAAAGAATAAACATATAACAGTGCTTTACCTTCTTATAGTCGGATATATGCCTCAATTAGAAAAGAATTATTCGCTCATGCCAATATGCTCTCCTCATTGGCAAGGAGTACTAAAATTGTGTACAAAAAGATTTTGGACTAGCTTCAGACAGCTCACTGGCTATAAGGACTATAAGGGATTAAAGATGCCGGAAAAAATCAGTAGCAAATCAAATTTATAATAAACGTTTTTTAAAGACAATATATCCAGTAATCCTGTGACGCATAGTTACAATACTTTTCCAATTTTATCATTCTTCAAACACACTAATTCCTCAATCATCATCAGAAACAATGGCAACTCTTCACAGGGACCCATTCCAAGTCACAATAAAACTATAGATAAACTCAATTTTACATTTCCAGCCATTTATATGGAAACATAATCTGTATTGGAGAATAATAATGAGCAATTCTGGAGAAATAGTTTAGCAATAACTTTCTCAACCAAAAAAAAAAAGAACCAAAAAAAAACACACACACACACACACACAAAGACAGTGACTAACCTGGACATGGTGAACAGGAGGCACAGCGTGTCGAACTGCATGAGAATGCAAATGTTGTTCTAGACCTGCATATAAATTTCCGATATTCATCCCTTCTCTTTCCTGCAAAATAAACCAAAAAAAAAAAAGAAAGTTAAAATATTCGTCACTTCGCCAATCATAAACATGGTAAAATTTGGAAAATGCCCAATGGAAAAAAAAACTCCCTCCATTTCAATTTGTTTGCCCTATTTCTCTTTTTAGTCCGTTTGAAAAGAATATCTTTTTCTTTTCTTGACTACTCTTTAATTCCAACTTTACACATGTCATTTTAAGACAACAAGATTAAAGGACACTTTGGTACATTCAATATATCTTTAGTCTAAGACCACAAGATTCAAAATTGTTTACTCCCTCCGTCCCAATTTATGTGGCACCGTTTGACTTGGCACAATTTAAGGAAAAAAAGAGACCCAAGAGACTTTTGAAATTTTTGGTCTAAAAATAATGGACATTTGTGTGGCTATAAAACATTTCATTAGGTAAAGCGCAAAATTATAAAGTTAAATTGTTTCTAAATATAGAAAGGCGAATTTTTGTTTTTGGGATGACTAAAAAGCACAGGGTGACACACAATCGCCGTCTCAAATTATTTGTCATTTTAGAAGTTGAAGGCAAATTAATTAGTTTTACCCATTTTATCCTTAGTAAAATTTTGTCATTAAAGGAGATGCAAATAAAATAGAGTAAACATTTAATACAAAGAGATTATAACTTAGCCATAAATAAGGATAAAGTAGTCAAAACCCCTTCCTAATTAATACCTCCTCCCCTTCGTCCCAAGTCCCAATTTATGTGATATAGTTTAATTAGGCACGGAGTTTAAAAAAGAAAAAAAAAAGACTTTTGAAGCTTGTGGTCTAAAACAAGTTAAGTCATAAATATTTATGACCGTAAATCATTTCTTTAAGGGTAAAACGAGAATTTTTTTTAAGTAAAATAACTTATAAATACAGAAATGTATAATTATTTTAACATAAGTGTATCACATAAATTGGAACAGAGAAAGTATTTAAAGGCTTGTAAAACAAAAAAAACCACAAATAATTTGAGACGGAGGGATTACTTTATTAAAACTCCATGTCAAAACCAGACAAACAAATTGAAACTGATGGATTAAAATATATATATAAAAAAAAAAAAGAAGCTTACATGCTTGACAGCATAAGCAGCAGGGTCGGTGACGTCATCACGTCCGTTATCCAAGCTTAATCCCAACGGAAACAACGGTTGCTGATGTAGTCCGCCACCGGGAACAGAGTTATTAAGATGATGAGATACGGCACTCGCCGAGGAGTTAAACGACGTCGTTTCTGAGGGAGTGCCAACATCAGCATAAGAAGGAATCGCTAGAATTTGCTCTAAGAAATCATCTGCGTAGCCTTCCTGTTGGTTTGACGCCATGCCGGACGGAGATTATTTATCTCTCCGGCGAGATGAAGTTTTAAGGGTTTTGAGGGAACTTAAACTGAACTGAAATGGGAATGTCTTCTGTTTGGTTTTTTTGGTGCTTTGTGGCATGCGTTTAAAAAGTGTCATGATTTTTTTGATTGCTTTGTGCCATTTTCTCCTGTGGTCCCTGGAGTTTATCATAATGTTGTTTTCGCCTCTATAATAAAGCAAACATGTATTATGACTAAAATGCCTTTAGTTAAATATTCCCTCCGTTCACTTTTACTTGTTCAGTATTTCAAAAATAGATTTTCACTTTTACTTATCACTTTTAGCATATCAAGAGGAGGCAGTTTTATTTTTGTTGTTTTACCTATAGTATTAATTACTCACTTCAAATCATTTTTCAAATCCAATAAAAATATGCACTAATTAATATGGGCACATTGGTAAATTATGCACTTCATTTATTATTTCTTAAATAGCGTAAAAAGTTTAAAGTGGATAAGTAAAAATGAACGGAGGGAATATTACTTAAGTAATATAGTTTCTTGATTACATAAAAATTCACTTACCTAGACAAGAGTAAATTTGAAAGAATATAATTAATTCTTTCTTGGTAATATAAGTGGAAACTTATTTTCGATCAAAGTTAAAAAAAGCTAAGTGAATACTCCACCTATTATTAACCAGAGGCAGTAATAACTAGAAATTTCCAAAGGCTAGTGGCACACTGTTGGAAATTTGGTAGATAATATTTACGCTTTTTCACTTAAATACAAGACTTTTATTTACAGTAATAAGGTACGAACTTTTTGCTGGTGGCCCTGCAGTTCATTATAATGTTGTCTTTGCCTCTATATGTCGTGTAAATGGGTAAATTGCTCTTTTTTCAATAGTTAGAAATTTCCGGAGGTTAGTAGCACACCGTTCGAAATTAGGTGGATAATAAACTTGCTCATTTACCTCTTTTCACTTAAATATCAAGCTTTTATTTGTGGTAGAGTTCGAATAATAACATATATTTAATCTGCACACATCACGTATTGCGCTCTTACCATTAGATCAAAAGATCTGAGGCCAAATTGCTTATTATTCTTATTATTGATCGAGATAATCAGATAAATTGCTTTGATAGGATATTATTTGTGTTAAAAACAAAATAACTGTTAAGTAGATAAATATTAACTATATTTGTTTTATTTACCCCCTAAGTGTGTAGTTGTAAAAAAAATAAAAAAAAAATAATAATTAAGAGAGTTAAAAAAGTGGACCCGCTTATATATATTATTATAAATTAAAAAATAAAATAAAAGTTATACAATTAAAAAATAAAATAAACATTATCATTGAAAATAAAAATGTCTACAGAAACAACTGATACCCAAGTCCTAGTTATGGAATATCCCATCTTTATGCACGCATTGATTTTTTGATTTTGAATAAAGTTTGGATAGTCATTGCTTTAAACAAGAAATTGCTTTAATTGATGCTGATGTGGGTATTTTATATTTTAAAGGAAAAAATGGGTCAAATTTAGAAGAAATGAGTTTCGTAGAAATGGTTGGTTGTAGATGTGGGTATTTGATTTTCAAAATAAAGTTTAGATTTATAATGGTGGTAGAAGAAATGGGTTTGCTTAGAAATGTTTGGTTGTGTGTTTAAAGATGGTTCATGATCTTTTTTTTTTTTAAGAATTTGATGAAATTTGTTAGATGATTGTCCTGGTGTCAAAGATGAACAATATTTTTTTAAGCTAACAAGGAACCCTGATTTAATAATAAAGGAAAAACAAAAATGATGTGTTTATATATAATTTTCCTTTATTTTATATATACCAATTGAATTATGCCATGTAGTTCTCTTTTCTATAAAAAAAATAAAAAATAAATAAACAATACCTAATTTTCTTTTCCATCAAAACATGTCTTTTCTCTAATAAATATTAACTATATTTGTTACTAAGTGTGTAGTTGTAAATAGATTATGTTTTTCATCTTACAGTAAGGAGATGATTTTCATTGAGAAAATGTTAGAGAAACAACTGATAGAAGTCCTAGTTATGGAATATCGATCTTTATGCACGCATTGAAAATGTTTGGATAGTCATTGCTTTAAACAAGAAATTGCTTTAATTGATGCTGATCGATTATATATTTTAAAGGAAAAAGGGTCAAATTTACAGTCCAATTGTTATTTATAGTTTAGATTTATCATTTGTTAGAGTTTTGGTTCATATTTATCCTTCTGTTAAGAAATTTGTTACATTTGTCCTTGTCACTAACAAATTGCTAACTAGGAACCCTTATTTTCAACATAGATGTCATGTTTATATATAAATTTTCCTTTATTTTATATATACCAATTGAATTATGCCATGTAGTTCTCTTTTCTATAAAAAAATAAAAAATAAATAATAAATAAAAAATAAAAAAACAATACCTAATTTTCTTCCCCATCAAACCACCACTTCCCCTCTTCTTCTCCGTCACTTTCACCGCCGTCCACCATCGACGAGTCCTATTAGCATTGTAAGTAAATCATTTATTTGTTGCTTATTACCACATTCTAGGTATATTTTAATTTTCGGATATGTGAAAAATTCTGTTCTTCTTTATGTTGCTCTTTGTGCTAGATTTTTGGATTAAAATTTGGATGCAAAAGCTTCTCACCACATTATTCGAGCTGTAAATGTACTAATTGTTTTTTCCCCTTTCGCAGAAGCATTTACAATTGGAGTTTATCTGGAGAAGAAGAAGCCATGTGTGTTAGATTTGTGGAGGGATATTATTACTCATATATTATTTACTTTTTAGAAATGCAATCTCCACTTCACCATTGAATCGTTTTTTTTTTTTTTTGGATGGTGACAATGGCAGAGAAGAAAGAGGGGAAGTGATGGTTTGATGGTGAAGAAGATTAGATATTGTATTATTTTTCATAAAAAAGGAAAATTATATGGCAAAATGCAATGGGTATGATAGAAAATAAAAGAAAAATTATATGTACACATGGTATCTATTTGGAAAATAAGGACTCCTAGTCAGCAATCAGTTAGTAACAAGGACAAATGTAACAATTTTTTTAACGGAAGAGATAAATATGAACCAAAACTCTAATGGAGGGGAGGGTAAATTTGACCCTTTTCCCTATTTTAAGTGATGAAAACAGTCTTTATTTAGCTAAATGATGAAAAAGTATCACTCTAGTATTAATGTTTTCCGATTTTATGGCTGACTTATTTTGAAAAAAAAAAAAATTGAAAAACACGAAATACTCACGCAAATCAAGAATGTCTATGATACATCGTGATTTTTGCCTTGATTTTGTTGTTTAATGTTTAATCTTTTTCATTTGATAGTAAAATTCTAAGATAGCTTAGAAAATAAATACTTCAGTTGAAATATAGGCTACATATAGCGTTAATTTGAAGATATGATCTTAACCAATCTCAAGGTACTAAAGAACACGGATAAATAATTCAATTCTTCAGTTGAAATATAGACTATATATAGCGTTAATTTGAAGATATGATCCTAAGCAATCTCAAGGTACTAAAGAACATGGATAAATAATTCAGTATGTGTGTGGTTTAGTTGTTCTATGATGTACTAGTTGAAAGGATTTCAACTCGGTGGTTTTAATTCTTATAAATAAAGATTTTTTTAAAAAAAAAAAAATATATGAATTGAGAATTTAAAGCTCGATGAGCTCTTAGCCTTGTTTTACTTATATATTTTTATACTTCGTGTTAAAATGATTCAATTGGACCTATGCCTATGATAACTCTAACATAGCTGTGAGGAGAAAAACGAAAAAGAAAACGTGTATGTAATTGTACCTATGGTGTGTTTAACATAGTTGTAACAAAAGAAGAAAAACGGTGTATGTGCTTCCTAAGAAATATACTCATCTCGTATATGTTTCTAAGACACAAATCAATTTTTCTTACGGGTAAAGTTACTCAGTATTTATGATAATAAGAGGTAACAAGTATTCGATAAAATAGTTGAGGTGCACATAAGCTAGTTTCAGTGTATACAATTTGTTGCTTTTCGCACCTCACATTTCATGTCGAATAATGGCTTGGTCCGTGACCACCATCTTTTATCAAATTAAAAAAGAAGTGTTTTATTATCACTGTTGCTATAGTTTGTTTTTGTTTATATTTTTTTTTTCCAACTGTTTTTGTTCATATTGACAATTCTAAAACGTAGCAGATATTGAGGTGCTTGTTCTTTACTCTTTTGACTTGATGGCTAAACAAAAACAATTGTATCTCATACACAATAATATTTAAGGAATAAATGGAGAAAACTAATCCATGTATGTTTGAAATTTGGGCTGAAAGTGGAGATAAAGGAGAAACATTGGAAACTTATTACTAATAGTTAACAAACAAATTAAAGTAGAATTATTGCACATACGTATTTGACTATCTAACAACTAACATACATCTTTTTCTTTTTTTTCCTTCTATTTTTTCCACCGTGGTGCATTAGCTAGTCTCATTCACCAGAACAGGTTAATGCAGTCTTCCATCTCTTCTTGCTGACCCCATAGGCATTTGAAAATTCTTTGTTATCTACATCTATCAACAACTGAATTAGACTAAGGCCCCGTTTGGACATGGTTTGAAATCATGGTTTGAAACCTGGTTTCAAACCATGTTCGGACATACAATTTGAATATTTTAAATTGTATTTTCTCTTATAGACATAAAAACCCCACAAATTGTGAAAACTATCAAAACATTCTCAATTTTTAAACAATCTTACCAAATGAGCAAATCATAGTTTATAACAAAATTAATACACTACTAGAATGCTTTTCTAAAAATTGCAACATCAATTAATCAAATTGTACTTCAATAAAATCGAAAATTTAACATGAATAGTAATGTAACTACTATTTAATATAATCTTCCCACATAAATTAAAGATTGGTAGACATAAATAAACGTTAGTGGAGTTAATGAGATTGGTAAATGATTGATGGGGGTAATTGTTAAAAATATTTACCAACTTATGGGTTTTTTTAATAAAATATTAACTTATGGGTTAAATTTTGTATTTAAAAAAGTTGAAACCATGGTTTCAAAACCCAAACCTACGTTTTTTGGATGATTTGGGTTCAAACCATGGTTTCAAACTGTGTTTCAAACCACGACTTAAAATTGATGGTAAACGTCCGGTTTAAAACCATGGTTTCAAAATTGATGGCCAAACGCCTACTAAAGAAAACTTCTTTGTGCCCAAGGGGAATGAAACCCCCGTCCAGAAGGCTAGCTAAGCTTAATTAAGTGGGTTGCAAAACTACCGCCGCACCAAAAGACTGTTTTGTTATTGGGTTTCCAACAACTATTTCTTACTATATGTTTTATAGACTTCTCAATATAAATACAGGCCAAAATTACTGGATTCTCGGAAAACCACCCGATACCGTAGATCCGCCCCTGGTCATCAACAATCCGAGGAAGTTTTCATTAATGTTTGTAGTCCATTTGTAGTCAATTAATCACATAAGATTTAAGAAATGAATTCTCAGTCTAATTTAATCCTCAAGATTATATAAGGAGACCAATTTCTCATTCCACAACCAATATGAGACTTGTAAATTCCCTCCCAACACCACCACCAGACATTTGGAGCATGAAAAATATACTAGGGGCTCAATAGTAAATAAATTAAAATTTGAAATCATGTTGAATTGTGTGACAATTCAAAACTTAAACCGTCAAAAGGAGCACTTTTTCATTTACTTAATCTTGTGTATCTGCTGAGCTTTATCCTTGTAAGGTATACATACTTTACACTTTGATAAACATAAAGTAGAGTTATACAAGACAGATTCATATTAAAAATTTTATTCAGTGGCCAGTATATTTTGGAACTCGACTAATTTGGATTCGAGCTGAAAAGTCTCATTTGGGGGTAAAATGCTCCCTATCAAAGGCGTTGGTTCCATTACTAAGGCTCGAATCCAAAACTCCGTTTTAAAAATAGAGGAATCCTTACCATTCCACCATAATTTTTGGTGGTAAAATTTATATTAGGTCACTCACACCGTCACACGAAAGGAGTTTACTCTTGGTTAAACGACTTTTTTCCTACTTTTCAATTGTAAAAAAAAAAAAAAAAAAAAAAGCAGCTCACTACAAGGATCTTGTGTAGAAATATATTATCCTCAGTCTTAAAATTATTAAATCTTGTTAAAATACTTGATGCGCGAATCTGCTAAATAATTCTTCATAGCTTGAGGCATATCAAATAAGACGCTGTCCTTAAGAATATTTTACTCGGTGTGGTGTATTCCCAAGAATTCAATAAGCTTCTTAAGACAAATTGAGTTCGTTAATTTAACAAAGATTTCATGACAAGAAAGAAAACCCAGCACACCATAATATGGGAAAAGAATTTCTCTTTTTGTATCTCCTCCAAAGGAAAAGGACTAGAATATATATATATATATATATATATATATATATATATATATGTATATATATATATATATTAATCAAAGATGGCTCAAAAGCCTCCAACGTTAATAAGAACTTATTGACCGAAGAAGTTAATGACAATAAGAAATTGTCCTCAGAGCAATTGGTTGAAAATGTATAGATCAAACGTTATCATATAGTAAAAGTCATATTCTTGGCAAAGAATTGATGGCTAATGAAGAATAAAGGGACAGTTATGATTTCAACACTAATGGTAAGATAATAAGGTATTAAAGAATGGCTTTAAATAATATAAATATAAATACATTCGCTTTAAATAATAATATACATACATTCTTTTTGAGATATTATAATTATTTTTTCAATAATCCCCCACTATCTCAAAAAAAAAAAAAAAGGAATAAAATAAAATAAGAAGTTTTTGGTGGGTTTTCACATATAAGTACAATGCATTGAATCAATCCTGTCTCGTGCAACAGGCGAACACAAATAAAACAAGATTATACTTACAGAACAAATGGTTAAGTTCAAAACTTCTATGAACCAAGAATTCTTTCGTAAGCCTAGGGTCTTATTTTATCAATTATACTCGCACAATCTTTGTCATTATCACGGTTTTGTGCTAAGAGGCCATGCGCGTGTCCTGGTATTCATGAGTGTTCTAGAAATCCGTCACAATTTCACAGGTGCGTCACCACTCCACATCATATAGGTCCAACCATCAAGTGTATTCTGCAGATCAATACACCACCTATGAAGGACATGGTAATGGATTAAGAGTCTATAACTCAACCTCACTTTACCTTCTTAAAAGATAGCACTATGTTCACACACCATAGGAAGGGACAATATTTAACAGTGCACTTTTGATCAACTAATGACTTGTTATTACCCATATGAACCTTATTCACAAGATCTCCAAAAATAGGTTGAGTTACCATCACTATTGATCTTCTCAATTGACAAAAGTATCATTCCCCACGATGTTTCTTTTAGTCATGTGAATCGGCCAAATTCACCTCAGATATCATATAATTCACGGAAATAATTCCATCTCACAACAGCGCTGTTTTATTACTTTATGTCTCAAACGGATATTTTTTATTGCCATTGAAAAGTTATTTATTCACTACAGCTAGCGCTGCTTGATAACCACTATAAATAGACACGTTGGTTTCATCTCAACCTCAATACTCACTAAGAAGTATCTTAGCCTCATGACTAGCCAACTCCAAACCATAAACTCATATTTAATTATGGCCTACTTGGCTGATTTTCACAATGTTACACCCCCACAAAGGGTAAATACATAATCACTGATGGATTTTGAGATCCAACATAACTCTAGTAAGAAAGCGTAACCCCCCACATTTTTAAATATTTTAAGACAGGGGAATAATATTTTCATAAAATATAAGAAGTATTACTAATTTCTCATAAGACTCATCTTATAGATAACAAACTAATAATATAGCTTCACCAAAATATTGTACCTTTTTTCTTTCAAAATCAGATAATATAACCTTAGTAAGCCACCCCACACTTTCAAATATTTCAGAATAAGGAGAATAACATTTCCATAGTTCATAAGGTTTTTAATTTCTTATAAGGTACTCTAGTTTTGTATCTAACAAGCATATAAAAGTAGCTTATTTTCAAAGATTATAGGGTGCACAAGTTCAAAGAAAAGTTACTAGCATTTTCATTCATGACTATAAACATTTAGCACAACTAAATCGTGGTTAAAATAAATTTGTGACAAAAATATTATTCTTAGTTAAAACCATCATAACATTCTCAAAAGAAATCTTTACTCCAATATTTTCTACGAATTACCACATCAACCAAATTGGTTCAAATATTAGGAACACGCAACATCTCAGTTAAAGTCAATATTTTTCTAGATGTGAGCTTAAGAAGAACTTTTCTTATCCAAGAATTTGAGTAATTCTTGAATCACCAAGACAAATAAATTTTTGTCCTCCACTAACTTGTGTGTAAGCCACAAATATTTACACAAATATGCCTAGTTGCACAAAGTCTATCACCCAGTCACTCATACTAACCATAAGATTCACTTGAGATATAACCACAATAATTATATCATTTTATTAGTCAAACATATTCTAGACTTAACGGGATTATCATTTCTCTCGAATCCTCTTTTACATTTAGGGATATATGATAGCTTATTTTCCCGCACAAAACGAGTACAATTTCCATTCTTAATTATTATTGATGGGCTGGCGATACATAACAGTATGGAGTTGAGATATTGCTTCTGATATTATGCATCACAACCCCTAAACTCCACGATAGGTGCGTCAACTACCAGTCAAAAAGTTCAATCAACTAAACCATAAAAAATTAGGCCACACCGTTGAAACAAACGGGACATTATTTAAGACATTACTCAGACAACATTAAATTAAACAATTCTAAAAAAGTAGAATTTTGAATAACTCATTAACTACTGATCTTTAGGAACTTCAAACTATAACAAATAATTTGGCTTTCGTGTCACCAATTACTCATACATATCTTTTTACTCAGGTTATAAAAATAATATGTACTGCTTTTAGTAACAATTTTTGTTTCCACGAAGATCATCTATATATAACTGAACCATCCAAGTATTTACAAACAAAGTACTTCTTTCAGTGGTTAATGGAAATTGCTTAAATACATGCACACCAAATACTAGTGTAAGCAAAAACTAATTCATGTCATAATTCTGAGAATTAATAAAGTTAAAAATCATATGTATTAACATACATATATAAACCTTTTAGATACAGACAAAAACACTTATCAAGAAGTTTGAGCACATACCTTTATCTTCTCTAAAAGGAAATGAGTGAAAAAACTCATACCGTAGGGTGGAATTAGAGGAGTGATTGGGACAGCATCAACATAATTATTATTTTCCATAAGAATAAAGTATAATATCCTTAAGATTATTGGAAACCTTACGAAAAATACTTTATCATGAACGCTGCAGGGAATTCTTCATAGCTTCGTATACGACATGTCAATTAAGATAATGCCCCATGATATATTATCCGATGCGCGTGTATCCCCCAGGATTCAACAAGTTCTTCTGGTACAAAACTATGAGCCAGAATCTGACAAAAATTTCACAAGAAAGAAAACCCAACACATCATAGTATGGGAAAAGAATTTCTCTTTTTGTATCTCCTCCAAAGAAAAAGGACTAAAGTATATATATATATATATATCAAAGATGGCTTTTTAAGCCTCCTACGTTAATACTTGAGAACTTAATGAACCAAGAAGTTAATGGCAATAAGAAATGGTCCTCAGCGCATTTGGTTGAAAACGTATGTATCAAACGTTATCATATACTAGTAAAAGTCATATTATTGGCAAAGAATTGATGGCTAATGAAGAATCAAGGGACAATTATGATTTGAACACTAATGGTAAGATAATAAGGTATTAAAGAACTACTTTAAATAATAATATAAATACATTCTTTGATATTATAATTATTTTTTCCACAAAAAATCCTCTTATTCGAAATTGGATTTTCTGCAACAACTAGAAAAGATTAAATGAAAAGGTACTATAGGAGTATTACACATAGGAGCAAACTTTAAGTAAAAACCTCAGAACACAAAATGCTACTCCACTTCAAAACTACTTTACATAATATGCTACTACAACTTATATGGTCTGCATTAACCAAGTTCTCCACAATAACATATGGCCTATCTTGCCGTGACTTGCCTTGGAGATAGTCCCTCATCTGAGATATCAGAAAATAGATCAATACTTTTAGACAAGGCATACACAACTTCAATCATCCCTGGTCTTCTTGAAGGATCTTTACTCAAACAAGAAATAGCCACAGACATCACATTCACAACACTCTCCATTGTAAATTCCTCTCTAAGAAGACTTTCATCCATCCATTCTTGCAACTTCCTCACCTTCCTCTCTTCACTCCCTTCTGAAAATTCGCCAATTTTCGCCCACAAGACTTTCCCTTCGTCGTCAATAGCCTCCTTCCCTGACACGAGCTCGAGCAACACCACCCCGAAGGAGAAAACATCCATCTTAGTCGATACAATCCCATCGGTGAGGTATTCGGGGGCGATGTAGCCTTGAGTTCCCACAATGTGCATAGTTATGGCATTGCATCCTGATTTAGCAAGCCCAAAATTGGCAACTTTGGCTCTCATGTTGGAATCTAGGAGAATGTTGCTAGTCTTGATGTCTTTGTGGACAACTCTTGGCCTTGTATGTTCATGGATGTATAAGAGACCATTTGCAACATCAGTGGCAATTCTTAATCTTGTTTTCCAGCTCAATTTTTCAGTTTTCTCACCATGAAGCCAAGAATGGAGTGAACCATTTTCAACATACTCATAAACTAAGTAGCAATTTGCTTCTTTAGGGTCTATGCAAAAACCCTCTAGCTTCACCAAATTCCCATGGTTCACCTACCCAAAACAAAAAGAAAGGGAAATTATTAAGTAGACGTTTGGACAATAGTACTTAGGTTAAAGAAGATTACTATTAAGTTGTGTTTGAACATGAATTTCACAGAGGAAAAGAGTTAGTAACAAATTGGAAGTGAAAATCATGATTTCACTTGTAATATTCAAATGAGTTTGTCAATGTTCTACCAATATTTCAAATATTGAAATTTACACAAACACTGATGGCTAAACAGATTACTTGCTAATACCGAAATACTACTCAATTATTTATGTATTTGTTCCAAGCATTAAATGTTACTCATGTAGCCAAGAACAACATTGCAACAAGCAAGTCAGAATTTGAAGATTATGAATTCTAAATTTGTCACCAAACTTATAGCTGGTTTTTTTTTTCTTATTTTCAATTAAATAATTATACATATTCAATAAAAATTTTAATACAAATATATAATCTAAGAAAAAATTATTGGTTTGTTCAAATCGGTACCTAATACTTAGCTACGCCAGACACCAAGAAAGGCTGCAAAATAGGACTTGATGACGTTTTCTTTATTTAATAAGACAGCTAATAAAATCTATTCAAAGTAGTATAGCCAAGCCAAGCTAAAAGCATGACGCATTTTGGGAAAAAGCAGGCAGAGGAAAGTAGTGGAGTACCAACAAAATTGAGGTCATAGAGAAGAAGTTTCATTTGATTTGTTTTTGTCATGTGAAGTACAAACAAATAATAGCTAAAATACTTTTAATTTTTATCTTGAGTCTATTTTCATTAATATAATATACGATACTCTATTCTATGACAAAATAAATTGTACATTAAATTTTTTAACTTATGGGTCCAATTCTGTTCATTTAAAAGGGGTTTGAGGGGGTTCCTCACGAGTCACGGGCACCAATGAAAATGAATAATTAAGAAACAAAGAGAACGCATTTTTAATGAAGAGATATACAGCAAAGGACAGCTAATTGAGTACATATATAATGATGTTGATTCGCTTAAATAACTAATTATCAAATCCAAACGGGCATAATAGCCCCACTTCGATATTTAAATAAAGTCCTAATAACTCAAGATTACGACAGGTCACTAAACCTAACAATTTTATTTATTAAAATAGGTTCCTTTAATTAAATACTTGAACTGATGCTTTGGACGAAAATAATTCCTCAGTGGAATTCTAACATTAGTAAACTATCAATTGAGAAAATGACAAAAAATGGTCCCTTATGTTTGAGGGTAGGTTCAAACTAATCTCTTAAGCAGTTAAGCATACACTTGACAATATTTATCCTTTAAATTTGTCAGAAATTAACACTTTTAGAGTCCTTCAAATATTTAACAATTTATGTTCGTTAGATTTGATAAAAATAGTAAAGAAAAATTAGTCATAAGCACCAAGAAAGCCTCATCAAAACTTAAAGTATGCATTATAAAAACTGCACCAGACACTAAAAATAGCAGAAATTACATCTAAAAAAAGCATCAAACTATAGAAATAAATCAATAATAGCATAAACTACAAAAATTATACCTCTAAATGTGAGTTCCCGCTAATTTCCTTTATTTTTTCCCCATAGTTCCAGACAAATTAACAGACATAGCTCGATAAGACTAAAAGTTCTAACTTTTGACAAATTATGGACCAAAACTTTTTAAGTGAATATTTAAAGGACTATTTTCAAACTACCCTCAAACTCAGTGGACCAGTTTTATCATTTTCTCAAAATCAATTACGCAAAAGCAATTCTTGAGTGCATATCTAATGTGTAGGATTTGAGTAAAAAAACATTACCTTTTGCAGGATTTTGAGTTCCTCACGGGCATTCCACTTCATTTTCTTGATTGCAAACACTACACCATCAATTGTACCTTTATACACAGACCCTTGAATCAAGCACCCTTCATCAAATCCATCTGTTGCTTCCCAAAGTTGTTCCATTTTATACACTTTATACTTATCTAAACAATCTGATACATCAGCCATCAAATTCACTTCAACATCCTTATTACTAGTAAAAGACCCCTTTTTTGATCCAACATATAGACTTTTTTGTCTTTCTACATCACTAAACTTTTCACTCTTTTTAGATTTTTCTCTAAAAAATAAACCGCCAACCAAAATTACCAATAGCCCACAAATTCCTAAAGCAATTGCTAATCCTATGACTTGTCCTTTTCTGTCTTTTTGCACTACTGGTGAGAGTGGGGGTGGGGGAGGGGGTTGGGTATTATTTGAAGGTGCTGGTTGTGGAAGATTAGGTAGCCTAGAAAGAGGGATAAAAAGAGTATCATATATCTTGGAATTATTTCCATTAATAGCCCTTATAGATTGTGGGGTTATTCCAAATCTTGAAGCAATTGAAGAAATGTTGTCAGAAGGTTGAAAAACATAACTGATGAGGAATCTTGGTTGTGTCCTGTTTGGACAGTTGCAAAAAATTGGGAACTTTATGGACTGGCCTACGTCAATATTTGTAGGTATAGCAGTTGGATTAACAGCCTCAACAGATTGATAAGTGGTTAGATTTTGAAACTTGTTTGTTGATACACCAATCATAGTGTCACCTTTTATGAAACTATAGTTAAGACCAGCATAAGATATGCTACCAAAAGTTGTATTAATGGTATTGCAAGAACATGAGATTGGTACAAAAAGTGGTTGGTCATTGACAAGAGTTGTGTTTGGGGCAGAAATATTGCTAGGATTTGCAATCATTAGCCTACTTACTGAAAAAAGGTCACCAATTGAGGCTAAATCAAGAAAGTCTGGACCTCTAGCTCTGTAATATACATAAGTTTGACATGGATTGAACTGGTTGGGATTACAGGTGAAGCCTGTTATGCTTGGTAGAACTTGTGCATAGCATAAATTTTGGTTGAAGATGAATAAGAAGAAAAGTAAAAAACCATACATAGGTTTTGTTTTCATTTTCTTGGTTAGGTTTTTGTTTAAGGAGAGATGTGTATAAAAAAATATGATAGAGCTAAGAAGTTTATATACCAAAGTTCTTCTTGTTTTTTCTCATAGTCTTGGTTTGACCAGTAATGAGTGATGTTTTTTTTTTTCATTTCATTGGCGCTTATTGTTTAATTTCTCATATGGTGTTGTCCTTGAGAATTGATGGAAGATAGAGGTTTTTACAATTTGATGGTCCCACCTAGAAGACTTTCACCATAATGCAGAAAATGCTCTTGTTATCCTTGTTTTCACGTGTTTGGACTTTTGTTTTATCAGGCTTTCAGACATATCTTTAGTTCACACACCAAAGGAGTACGTTGCAATACAATATTTACTCCTCCTTTTCAGTTGTGTCAAAAAATTCTATATTGTTCGGAGCCATCAAAATATCATTTGCATCCTCCAAAAATTATATATAATTTTGAAGAATTCGGTACAAGTGTGACAACATTTTTTGAAGAGTCAAACCCAAAAACAATCTCACTACAAGGACTATATATTATTCTCGCACTTAAACGACATTAAACATTTTTTTTTTTTTAACATCCTCCTATTCGAAATTAGATTTTCCACAACACTAGGGAACATACAAAAAGATACTGTAGGAGTTTAATACATAGAAGCAAACTTTAGGTAAAGGAAAAACTTCAAAACACAAAATGCTGCTACACTTCAAATCTACTTTACATAATTTGCTCCTACAACTAATATAGACTCAGCATTAACCAAGTCTCCACAAGGACCATAACTTGTATCCTATCTTGCTGTGACTTGCCTTGGAGATAGTCCCTCCTCTGAGATATCAGAAAAAAGGTCAATACTTTTAGACAAGGCATACACAATTTCAATCATGCCTGGCCTTCTTGAAGGATCTTTACTCAAACAAGAAATAGCCACAGACATCACATTCATAACACTCTCCATTGTAAATTCCTCTCTAAGAAGACTTTCATCCATCCATTCTTGCAATTTCCTCACCTTTCTCTCTTCACTCCCTTCCGAAAATTCACCAATTTTCGCCCACAAGACTTTCCCTTCGTCGTCAATAGCCTCCTTCCCTGACACGAGCTCGAGCAACACCACACCGAAGGAGAAAACATCCATCTTAGACGATACAATCCCATCAGTGAGGTACTCGGGGGCGATGTACCCCTGAGTTCCCACAATGTGCATAGTTATGGCATTGCATCCTGATTTCGCAAGACCAAAATTGGCAACTTTGGCTCTCATGTTGGAATCTAGGAGAATGTTGCTAGTCTTGATGTCTTTGTGGACAACTCTTGGCCTTGTGTGTTCATGGATGTATAAGAGACCACTTGCAACATCAGTGGCAATTCTTAATCTTGTTTTCCAGCTCAATTTTTCAGTTTTCTCACTATGAAGCCATGAATGTAGTGAACCATTCTCAACATACTCATAAACTAAGTAGCAATTTGCTTCTTTAGGGTCTATGCAAAAACCCTCTAGCTTCACCAAATTCCCATGGTTCACCTACCCAAAACAAAAAGAAAGGGAAAATTATTAAGTAGACATTTGGACAATAAAGGGTTGAAATTGAACAAAATAGTACTTAGGTTAAAGAAGGCTACTATTAAGTTGTGTTTGAACATGAATTTCACAAAAAAAAAAAAAAAGAGTTTGTCAATATTCTACCAATATTTCACATATTGAAATTCACACAAATACTGATGGCTAAACGGAGTACTTGGCAGTTGCTAATATCGAAATACTACTCAATTATTTATGAACAAGATTCATATTTCAATAGCCTTTTTCCCCCCTTTGTTTTTGTTCCAAGCCTTTAATGTTACTCATGTAGCCAAGGACAACATCACTGCAAGCGAACCACAATTTAATGATTATGGATTCTAAATTTGTCACCGAACTTATAGCTCTTCTTTTCTCGATTCACAGTTAAATATTTATACATACATATTTAACAAATTTCTTAATACAAGTACATGATCTAAGCAAAAAATATTGGTTTGTTCCAATCAGTACCTAATACTTAGCTACGCCTCCACAACAAGAAAGGTTACAAAATAGGACTTGATGACGTTTTCTTTATTTAATAGGAAAGCTAATGTTCGTTAAGCACCAAGAATAGCAGAAATAGTGATTATTCATAAGCACCAAGAAAGCCTCATCAAAACTTAAAGTATGCATTATAAAAAACTGCACCAGACATTACAAAATAGCAGAAATTCACCTCAAAAAACTGCATCAAACTATAGAAATAAATCAACAATAGCATAAACTACAAAAATTGTACCTCTAAATGTGAGTTCCTGCCAATTTTTCTTTTCCCCATAGTTCCAGTCAGATAAACAGACATAACTGGATAAGACTAAAAGTTCTAACTTTCGACAAATTATGGACCAAAACTTTTTAAGTGAATATTTAAAGGACTATTTTCAAACTACCCTCAAACATAGTGGACCATTTTTATCATTTTCTCAATATCAATTACGCAAAAGCAATTCTTGAGTGCATATTTAATGTGTAGGATTTAAAAAAATAAAAAAATATATATAAAAAAATGTGCAGGATTTGAGTAAAAAAAAAATATTACCTTTTGCAGGATTTTGAGTTCCTCACGGGCATTCCACTTCATCTTCTTGATTGCAAACACTTCACCATCAATTGTACCTTTATACACAGACCCTTGAATCAAGCACCCTTCATCAAATCCATCTGTTGCTTCCCAAAGTTGTTCCATTTTATACACTTTATACTTATCCAAACAATCTGACACATCAGCCATCAAATTCACTTCAACATCCTTATTATTAAAAGACCCCTTTTTTGATCCAACATATAGACTTTTTTGTCTTTCTACATCACTAAACTTTTCACTCTTCTTAGATTTTTCTCTAAAAAATAAACCGCCAACCAAAATTACCAATAGCCCACAAATTCCTAAAGCAATTGCTAATCCTATGACTTGTCCTTTTCTGTCTTTTTGCACTATTGGTGAGAGTGGGGGTGGGGGAGGGGGTTGGGTATTATTTGAAGGTGCTGGTTGTGGAAGATTAGGTAGACTAGAAAGAGGGATAAAAAGGGTATCATAAATCCTGGAATTATTTCCATTAATAGCCATTATAGATTGTGGGTTTATTCTAAATCTTGAAGCAATTGAAAAAATGTTGTCAGAAGGTTGAAAAACATAACTGACGAGGAATCTTGGTTGTGTCCTGTTTGGACAGTTGCAAAAAATTGGGAACTTTATGGACTGGCCTATGTCAATATTTTCTGGCACAACAGTTGGATTAATAGCCTCAACAGATTGAAAAGTGGTTAGATTTTGAAACTTGGTTGTTGATACACCATACATAGTGTCACCTGATTTGAAACTATAGTTAAGACCAGCATAAGATATGCTACCAAAAGTTGTGTTGACTGTATTGCAAGAACATGAGATTGGTACAAAAAGTGGTTGGTCATTGACAAGAGTTGTGTTTGGGGCAGAAATATTGCTAGGATTTGCAATCATTAGCCTACTTACTGAAAACAGGTCACCAATTGAGGCTAAATCAAGCAAATCTGGAACTCTAGCTCTGTAATATACATAAGTTTGACATGAATTGAACTGGCTGGGATTACATTTAATGCCTGATGTCGTTGGTAGAACTTGTGCATAGCATAAATTTTGGTTGAAGGTGAATAAGAAGAAGAGAAGTAAAAAACCGTACATAGGTTTGGTTATCATTTTCTTGGTTGGGTTTTTGTCCAAGGAGAGCTGTGTGAGAGAGAATATGATGGAGCTGAGAAGTTTATATACCAAAGTTCTTGTTGGTTTTTCTCAGTCTTGGTTTTGACCAGACATGAGTGATGGGTTTTTTTTCCATTTGATTGGCGCTCGTTGTTTAATTTCTGATATGGGTGTTGTCCTTGAGAATTGATGGAAGAATGAGGTTTTTCCAATTTGATGGTCCCACCTAGAAGACTTTTGGGTCGACCATATTGCCACTACTCTCTGTATCCTTGTTTTCACATGTTTGGACAAATTGTCAGGCTTTCAGACATATCTTTTTCTAAAGTGTGTATATATATATATATTAGATATATATATAAAAATAAAAGTATTGCAAGAATTAGGTAATTATACTTCTTCTCATTTATAAGTGTCTGATGAAGTTAACTAATGTTAAAATCAACATGATCACAACTGTGAAACTATTAGAAAGTTAAAAGCTTTGTCTTCTTTATGATTGGAAAGTTACAGGACTAACAACTACCTCTTTTTATTTTATTTTTTTATTAGGACTTTAATTAATTCAGATTCGCCTTACAAGTAAAATGCTCCCTAATAGAGTCTTTTCCATTTCTAGAACTTTTAGTTAAGGGTGAAAAAATCTTATTCATCACACTACAACCATTGTCGGTAAAAATTCAACTTTATAATATTGCAAAATATCATTCTATCATGAATAACAAAAGTATGAACCAAACTTATTTTCCAAACCAGACGCCAACATTAGTTAGAACCCTACTGTACGAAACCTCGGTTTCTAAAAGTGAATTGCCGTGTTTCAATTTGATTTGTTATTGACTTGGGATCTATATTGGAGGACCAGGACTTTAAAGCTTGACTATGGAAGCCAATGGGGCCTTGGCATATTGGAGAGGGCATCAAAAGGACTAGTCATCAAAGCTTAGTGTCAGTGTCTAAATGCTGTTACTCTGAAAGTCTTGACTAAGTCCATTTTGAACAAGTCAAGCTCTCTTTTATTATTATTTTTTTCAACCGTGATGTTTGAATCAGATTACACATTCCGATTATTTCATTGTATTTCTCATCCACACAGATGAGTAAATGTATCCACCGAAATTTAGATAGGTGAAAAAAATAACAGAACATTTTCTTAATCTCTGTTAAAATTGAACAAGTCATTGGTCTATCCTCTTATTAGTCAAGAGGTAGAAATCAGAAAGCACTAGCCCTATCCTCTCTTATTACCCAAGTGCATTGGATAGTTGAGGCTCATGAAATATCTGGTCCAATCAGGCTTCATTTTGGGCATTTGTTGCCTTTAATGATTGATAGTTAGTTGGTTACTTAGATCACTGGCCATGTCAGAGTTCACTTAGGGTATTGTTGCCTTTAATGATTGGCGATTACATAGATTACTGCGCATGTCAACAGTTCTGGTTTCGTCTTTTCCCCAACATCCAAATTCATCAGTAAGTGTAGTTTTCCTCGTATCGAATCCTTTGGGAGCTCATGAGGTTAGTGGTGACGGAATCGGAATTTTTCGCTAATGAGATCCTAACTATAAAAAACTAACACACGAAGAAGTCAAAGACATTCAACTTTTTTATTTTGTATTTTGGTTTCTCATTTGGTTTCCGGAACCTGCATTTGGACGGGAAAGTCCTACATTGGGTAAAACGTCCCTAACAAAGGCGATTCCATACCCAAGACTGAAGTTTGAAATTTCTAAGGATGAATGATTATTTATTATTCCACCACAACCCTTGTTGGTGTCATTCTACATTTACTATATTACCTAAAAAATAATTGACCTTATAAACGATGCAATTTTCCGACGAAAGCGGAATGAACCCCTAGCACTCCCAGCTCCACCCATGATATCATGGATAATGGACCTAAACCTGAAAGTTGGAAAGCTCATTTAATTCTTCTTGACTTGTAAGTCTTTGTTAGGCATATTTGGCCCAACATGTGGGGAACAGTCGAGCTGCGTTGCCCTTTCATCCTTCAAAAGAGATTCAGAATTTTAATTCAATGGCTATAAAGTAACACTGCATCCACTACTCTTCTGTGACAACGGGTTAAATTTAAAACTTGGTCAAAATATTTGTCTTATCTTCAAAAAATAGATTAAGTACATAGTTTGAGCGTATGCAGTAGGTGCACTTGCACTCACTTACAACTAGCTACATCCACATCTGCCCTTAGTGATCCCTCATGAGTCCGGAGCCAAAATGGCTTCTTTTTACAGCCATTACACCAAAATGGCATGCCTTTTTTTTTTTAAACCCAAATGGGTATTTCGTGCAATGTCGCACAACAAATTTTTTTTTTTTTTTTGGGGAAGGAAAATATTAAAGGAAAATGGTTATTTTAAGTTATTTTAAGTTTTTAACCGTTAAAAACTTAAAATAACCATTTTCCTTTAATATTTTCCTTCCCAACGTCTCTCTCTATTCTCTTCCTATTTATACACCACAACCCCTTCTCTCCACCATATATTAGAAATTTCAAGAATTCTCCATTAAATTTCTTCTCTTTTGCCATCAATTTTCTTCCTTTCCATTAATCTTTGAACCAATGATTTATAATACTAGACTTGTTTGAAATCTTTAAATTTCCTTCAACACCCAGGTTCCAAAAGTTCGAACCCACGTGCGGTAAAAATTTTAAAAAAAAATTCGCAAGCGTAGTTTAAATTTCGCTATGCCGGGACCGATACTTTTGTTAAGGAATTACTAAAGTTATGCCGGCCCATACTTATGCTCATGATAAGTCATGGCATAACTTTGATAATTCCTTCACAAAGTTACCTGATAAATTTGTTAACGAATTATCAAACTTATGCGGGGGCATACTTATTACCATGCGTACTTTGCCTTGAAGATATATATGTATTTGTCATTCCAAACTAATTATGGGTTCAGATAGCAAGATGTTAATTGTTAAACACCACAGAGGCACGACCATGCTTCTCCATGGATAGGAAATACACAAAGCCACCGACCTCCAAGGCCTAAAAGCAACTACAAAGGTGTAATAGCATTACTTTGGTTACCATTAATTAGTCAAATATTAACTTATTATCACAGTAGCAGTTCTTGATCTTCGTAAGTACAAGAAAAGTAGTGTTCATGACACTCAAGATGCATCTACAAGTACTTTATAGGGGCAGGACTAAGTACAAGAGGCAGTTGGACGAAAGTGCGTATTTGTGGTTCGAGTCCGGATACAAATGTGTTAATGTAAGTGTTTCTCAATCATCTAAGTCATTGTTATTATTTTTAGCCACTTTATGACACTAACCAATTTAAATTGCAAAGAATGATTGAATTCAGGTCAATTTTAATACAAAAACAAAGAAAGGATGGTGGAAAGGAACAAAAGCAAATAAAGACAACTCCAAGCGCAAAGTGCTAATCATAGAATCCAAACAAGATCAAAGGCTCTTGGAGTTCAAACAAGATCAAGAAAAGGAAAAGGAAAATCTCCAATGAAGTAGTCAATTTCTATGTTTAAGCTAGCTATTTTGGTGAAACTATATGTAAGCAAACAATGTAGCTTGGTAGTTTTTGTTGACAATTATGCTTGTCTTATCTTTATTGTCAAAAATTGAATGTTAGTTGGTGTTTTGTTCAGGTTTGCATTGAATAGTTGGTGTTTTGTTCAGGTTTGCATTGAATAGTTGGTGTTTTGTTCAGGTTTGCATTCAAATGGTCAATGCTTATTGTCTAGATTTGCATTGAAATGGTAGTTGCTATTTTCTGTCCAGATTTTCCATTGAATGTTTGTTAGTGTTAACATGTTGAATAGGCTAACCATTACTAACCGCTATTTTCACAAAGTCATCATAATCATATTCAATATGCTAACCAAAATTAGATTACATCATGGAATCATCTAAATAGAACTTCACTTCAACCTAATTAGTACTACAACCATCATTCAACTTCACTTCACTAATTAGTACTACTAGTAACCAAGAAAAAACATAAAATTACATAGGACACTAATACATAGACAAATCTTCAATGTTTTTGACCACTCCAACTCTTTGGGATATAACTTAATTACCACAAACTCACCGTCATGGACGCAAAGTTTTATGCTCTTAGGATCTTTAAACGTGTTTGATAAAAGCTGTTTAACTAAAGTAGGGGGGAAAGGACTTTTAGTTATGTTTAGTTATGCCGGTCCGCATAACTTTGATAATTCCTTCACAAAGTTATGTCGGTCCAAAGAATTTGTTCCAGTGAAGTATGCCCCAGATAAATTTGTTAACGAATTATCAAACTTATGCCGACGGGGGCATACTTATGCCTTATGATTTGCTCAATATATATGTATTTGTCATTCCAAACTAATTATGGGTTGTATTGTATAGCAAAGATGTTAATTGTTAAACACGAACCCATTGTCATTAACGTGAGATACTAACTACTATTCGTAATTCGAACAATTTATTGTTAGGTTTTTTTAGTATATATACGAGATCCACACGAATCATTAATATTGATTTGTTAATTTCTTTGGGATATAACTTAATTACCACAAACTCAATCGTTGGACGCAAAGTTTTATGGTTACTTTAAATTTAATAGCTCGCGAAAAAATCTAGTACTCTATATTCCGTTAAGTTGGACATATCGCTTCTTGTCTCAAGCCGAATTCATACTTATGTTAATTGTTGTTAATTTGTAAAGCGAGATTAAGCATGTGAGTTGGAACAATATCGAAAAGATTAAAATGCAAGCTCGATCCGAGGCATACTTTCTTAGAAATGCAAGCCGAATATCTTTGGAGGGCAGACTTTTAGTTATATTTAGTTATCCATCCTATGAGATTTTTAGTTGTGTTACCTAAAAGTCACGAGGGCGACTTTTAGTTATGTTTAGTTATGCGGTTAACTTTGAAATGAAACGTGCTTTTCACTCAAGGATAGTTGTATTTCGTTCTTTCTCTATGGCATTGCTAAAGAAGACAAGCAGATGAAAAAATGCAACAAATTTTTTTTTTTTTTTTAATTTCGTTTTTAATATAAAAAACGAAATTAAAAAAAAAAAAAAAAAAGAAATTTGTTGCATTTCGTTGGACACCATTTCAATTTCGTTTTTTATATTAAAAACGAAATTAAAAAAAAAACAAAATGAACATTACACGAAATACCCATTTGGTTTAAAAAAAAAAAAAGGCATGATTTTGGTGTAATACAAAAAGAAGCCATTTTGGCTCCGGACTCGATCCCTCATCATTCTCCACTTTCTAGTGGTAAATTTAATGCAATTGGTCATTAAAATAATGCTGTAACAATAATTACAACCATGTAACCTTTGCAGAATCCAGTGAAGCAGAATCACTTGTATAATCCGATAAATTCCAAATGAAGATCTCAAACAATCAGAACACTCGTATAAAAAGATGGAAACAAAAAACTAAACAACTTACTCATTATCCTGCAATCAAGCTTTCCTGCTTCCTTTTATTGTTGAAATAGAAACTAATGCAAATATTTTACCAGAACTTCTGAACACTCAATTTCCTTGTTTTTCTAGGGAAAAAGAATTCATTAACCATCAACAGAACATGAGAATGATATGCAACTATAAAGGGATAGCACGTATACATTGCTAGGTATCCTAATGAAGAGTGAAATTTATGAAAACCTAAACCAATTTTATAATCTTCTTCCAGGAATATAAGGTAAGATGTTCACCATTACAAGTGCTTCATTAACACAAGATTCATCAAGAATCTCATGAAAGAACAGAACAATAATGGTGCTTGGAAATGATAGACATTTTTCACAAGCCTTGTTTACCACAATCATTTTTGCTATCAAGGAATCTTATAACTCGACATTTGGGAATTCAATTAAAAACTTTGTATTATTAACATTGAACTATTTCCATTGGAAACTTCCCAGTTACTTCATAAGCTACTCCAAACATCCTCTGCACATTTGCATTCCTGAGTAACCGATGAAATTAAACGATGCTTACCGGGTTCTATCTTTGCTCTAGTTCCTCTTCCAACAAAATCTAATTTACAGCATTAACAAATTATGAAAAAAGGGAATATATACCTTAATTATACAACTAGGTTGTTGATGATCCAGGACAAGATTTGTTTAATTTTACTTCTATCTTTTCATGATATCGTTCTTTGTAACAGTGAAATCCCAGAGCTCGCCATATTTCTCATTGAATTCCCAAATGTCCATGGTGTTATAATCCGATATTAACTTGTCTCGAGCTCCTCTCTCCATGTTATATATCTGAGGCTCAAAATTGTGGGCTTCACTTGGTTTATCCATCTCAATAATGCAAAACACAATTGTAAACACAGCTGCTCCAATGTACAAATACTCCCCCTGCATGTCAAGAAGTTAAAATATAAGACTTAAGTTAGCTCGAAAAAGGATATTTTCGAGTCACGAAATATGCATAATAGTGGAGATTTCATCAACTTACTGGAACATTGAAGTACATTCCAGCTGCAATTGCTGGAAGAAATAGCCATGAAATAATACCTATTGTGAAACACCAGAAACCAAGGTGAATTTTACTATCTAAGTGCATGACTAATAAATAAACAGATGTTGATGATATCATGATCAAATGGTTGGTAATTTGGTATATACCTTGAAATCCTGATGGGGGTGCAACAGCAGCATAATCTTCTTTTATAGATCCCCAAAATGTTGCTGCAATGCTAGTTCAGATCATGAATTGAATTCCAGAGATGATAGGACTAACTTATCAGATAGGTGAGATCATATTGAACATAAAGAACAAAGTCTTGTGTCACACTAAAGCCAATAGAGAATTTAACATGTAGATGAAGTATTTGGTCAATTAAGAGATCCAAATTGACCAAATTTTGGTAGGAATCAAACAGCTAGAGTAAGTTACATAATCTGCAAGTCTAAATTTTATAATGCTAAGTAGTTTTTCTAGAAAGTTAGGATCAAGTTAACTATTCCTTCCGTCCCATTATGTGAAAGGGCTGGGGACACAAGTTAAAAATACTTAATTTTCGGTATAAAACTGAACATAAATTCTTTTAAGTTTTTAAAATAAAATTCATATATATGCAAACGACACGGAAAATACTATAATCCAGCTTGGTTAATAATTCAAAATATGACTTTAACAAAAATTGAGTTCTTGTGCCGAGGATCTATTGGAAACAATTTCTCTACCTCCCAAGATAGTGGTAAGGTCTGCGTACATTCTACCCTTCCTAGATCCCACGTTGTGGGATTTCACTAGGTATGTTGTTGTACTTTAACAAAAATTGTAGTAAAAAAAATTTGCTCGGTTCCTCAAATAATATTAGTGTCACATAAATGGGACAGAGGGAGTACTTCCATTGTCAAAATATAACACATAATTTAAGACAGACAAAGTATAAATCTTTTTCAACTATAGCTACTCATTTCGGAATAAGAATTACCAATGTGATATAAATAACTTGTTGCCACGGTTCTTTCTTTTTTACCTATAGCACTATGAAAAGAAAAAAGGATCAAATTGGCCCTGTATTGAGCAACTTTGTCATTTATTTGACTTTTGGTCTGATGTATACTCTTACAGTTGCACAAAAAATTCATTTTTACCCTTGACACTCCTAAGGGAGTTCATGGATAAAAGTTAAGGAAGTAAGCTTGGATCTTTGTTTCAAAGAATTTGGACATGTGAAATCCACTCACTTGGAGCCCCGTTAATAGCAAGGAGAAATATGAGACATTTGCTATCAGAGGCCAAAGTCTATCCAATTCAGATAATACATGGCAAATTTAGATACTTTTCCCCAATCAAAATTACAAATCGTAAGGAAAAAAAAACCCCACATATCGTTATGTACCTTTATCTTCACTCTCGAAGTAGGTATGATGATCATCGTACTTTCCAAACACAAAATCTTCCTGCAACAAATCAAGAACCAATTCTTAATTAATAGGCCTATCTCCAAAGGCCTGGACTAGTGGTCAAAGAAACAGGCTAAGAATTACAACAACATATCCAGTGTAATCCCACAAGTGGGGTTTGGGGAAATATGTTAAGAATTATGATGTTTAAATTTTGGCGGAGGCAAAAACATTAGTTGATTTCCTCCTATCAGTTCAAATCTTGGTGGACAGAATTACCCATTGCCTGTGCTGATGGGAGGGAGCAAGCACCTTATAAAATTAATCGAGGTGTGCTCAAGCTGTCCCAAACACCGCGATTATAAAAAAACATGCCTATCTCCAATTTCATGAACAACAACTATGGAAAATAAATTAAAGAGTAATAAAGAAAGAAACATTACAATGTCAATGCCATTAGTTCTCCACCGATCAACAGGATCTTCATTAATATCTGGCTCTATCTCCGTCAACCCTGCATATAATCTTGTTGATGACCTCATTCCACTGCATTTTATACCACTTTTCGTCGAAATCGAACATGAGTTTCGTCGAGAAAGAACACTACATTTGAGTTGAGATTCTCCAAATTTTGTTGACAGTACTGGATTAGGAACTGGAACAGTGGAGAGAAGGGAGATAGTTAATGAATCCGCCATTGTTGTTGCGTAGTGCTGCTCTGTTCTTGCTGTTAATTTAGTCTGCTGGCATCTCTATCACTCTATGTTTTCTACTTTATCCATATTTTGAATGGTAACGGCCATGCGTGGATAAGGCTATATATTATGGTGGCTTATATTTTTTTAGGCTCTTATTATGTTGCTGCCATTTAACCATCCCCACCTTCCTCCATTTTTAAAAAAAAAAAATGTTTTTGAAGGAACAGGAATATTTTATTGATAAACAGTTGGGTACAATTCTGTTTATTCCTTTGATTCTTGTCTCATAATTTTTCTCCGTAATTCGAGGATCGTTAATAGCGTAGCTCGAACGTAAGATAATTTGGACCTCCTTGAGATATTTAATCATGTGACATTCGAAATTTAATAATTTGACTAATTCAGGTTTTGGTCATGTAGGATTAGGGAGGATGTAATGAACCGTTAATTTTTGTCTAAACTATGTATTTTTCTTGAGAAATTAATTTAATATGTATAAATTATCAACTGATAACACAGTAATTGAAAATGGCTAGAATCTCGGACCTATATACTTCATATTTTAAGTCCATCTCTATGTAGAACCTCTTTAAAAGGAAATCGCTCCTTATAAGAAGTTTCTCTATTCTCATGACTTAAACTCCAGGTCTCTAATTAAGGGTAAAGTCATTTCATCGGGTCCATCACGTCTCTCGATAGTATTGTTTGCCTTGTAATATTCTACTTTTCCACTTTCCTGTTGTCAATTCATCCGTATTTACTGTTATAAAGAAAGAAATTAAGAGTGATTTCGTTCACAGTCTAACTATGCAAAGATTTTAATATAGTTTTTAGGGCAAAAGTTCAAATATACTTCTCCATTTTGCGATTTAAAGCCGATATACCCCTCGTTACAAAAGTGGGTTATATATACCCCTGCCGTTACAAAATGATGCAAATATATCCCTGCCGTTATAAAATGGTGTAAATATACCCTTTTCGCTGACGAGAGTTTTTCTAAAAATCATTTAGGTTATTTTTTAATTTAAAAAAATGCCACGGGACTTTAAAAAAAGTCTAAAAAAAGGCCACGCGACTTTAAAAAATGTCTACTTATTTTTTTTAGTGGTCTTTAATTTTTGCCCCTCAAATTGTTGGTCGGTTCCGGGTTCAAATCCCCGCTCAATCAAAATTAAAAAAAAAAATCGTAAGGCTGAGTTCTCCTTAAGGTAGCAACTCTACCTTATAAGGCAAACTCTGTTTTGCGAATCCAACCTTTACCTTGTAATTTTTTTAAATTTTTGACTGAGCGCGAGTTCGAACCCGGAACCTCAGGATATTTTCGGTCACTTGTTTAAGCGAAGGGCAAAAATTAAAGACCAAAAATTTGAGGGGCAAAAATTAAACAAAAATTAAAGACCAGTGCCTTTGAAGGACAATCCTCGCAAAAAAAATGTTAACATATTGGGTTTGGAAAACAATACTCCCTTCATATATTGAATGGGACAATAAACCCCTTTGATATTAAATCAATGGCTAGAAATAAGTTGAATTATTTCATATATTTTTAAAATGTCAAAAAACAACCCTCAATAGTATAAATTATGACATATTTTTCAATAATTAAAATATATAAGTAATAGTATTTTATAATTAAATTTATACATCTTTTTTTCTTTTGTTTTTTTAAAGCCCAAAAATTAGGCTTGATCGTATAATTATTTTATTTTAGAGCTCAAATTTTAAAAACGTCTCGATATATCTCGTTATTTATATTATTATCAGTATTAAATTTTACTACAACAACTAAATTTTTGTGAAGCATTTTTCTATTTTCATGTTGTACTTACATACTGAAAGTCTATTTATTTTATAAACTAGTTTATTGGTAATAATTTGAATAAAAAATAATAATCTCTAATATAAATATAGTTAATAGCTGATATGATACTTAATTAAAGTTACTTGAAAATGTTAGCTCAAATAAGGTTTTTATTTCATAATACAAGATACGGAAAAGGTCCCAAAACACGTATGGAAAATGGCTCACAAATACTCTCCTCCATCCACCTATTAGTCTAAAAATACCCCTCCATCCACCTATTTGGTCCAAAAATACCCCTAACTTATTTTTTTGGCTCAAGAATACCCCTCAAACTGACACCCTAATTTTGATGGTATTTTTTGAATTTTAAAATGCCACGTGGCTTGTTGTTATTGGCCACATATATTATTTAATTTAAAAATTAAACCCCACCCATTAGTGATCATTAATAATCCCAAAAATCGTAAGTGATCAAATTGCAATTTATTCTTTGAGTCGCATATTCAGGGTATCTATGGTAGATTTAATAAGAAGATGCGCACAAAAATAAAATATCATTTGACCATCAAAACAATAAATTCAAATTAATAGCTGAATTAAAGAAGCAAAAAAAAAAAAAAAAAAATCATATGTGAGAAGGTGCAAACATGCCCCCCAACTTTGTGAAAAGGTCAAAATATACCCCTGCAGTTGCTTTTATTTTAATTAAAAAATTTCCGTCAGCTAAAAGTTTTATATGCACTACTTTTTTTAACGAGGGTATATCAACTCTAAATCACAAAGTTGAGGAGTATATTTGCACCTTTTCCCTTTATAAAATGAAAAGATCATCCACGTGTTACAAAAGTTAAGCCTAATATTAATTAGGTACATGTACAAGAAAATATTCATTGGATGGACACTCACCAACTGCATCGGATTTATAAATTAATTACCTTGTCAAAAATGAATTTGAAATTAGATTACTTCCCAAACATCAAAAGGCAAATTAATCAAGGTACTAACTTTTCCAAATAGGTAGATTATAGATAATCTAATCTCCATCAACTGAAACTATGGTGCAAGCCTTTTCTTCCAATAAATACATTGCTGAGATAACAATTAAATTACAAAGAGATATCAATAAAAAAACAGTCATATAATTATTAAAGTGTTACCAAATTAGTATTTGGAAAGAGAGAATGCAGAAGGCAACATTCCTAAAGGTTTTCTTGGTGTCATTTTTGCTTATTTTGTTAGGTAAGTACTAATCCAACTCTCCTCTATCTTCCACTTATGAGCAATTTTAATCTCTATTCAATAAATTAATTATGATAACTTAATTATTATTTCTTCATTATAACTTATTCAACAACTTTAATGGTGGACTTAGGACAAGGGAGCAATGGCGGGCTTGTGTGTCATGAGGATGACGACTGTCCTCACCAATTAATATGCTCAATTGGTACTACTCCAGCATGTGACTTGAAGACAATGAGTTGTTATTGTAAAATCTGTTCACCCCCACCAGCTTATAATGGACTAAAAGTCCTCGAAGACTGATTTATACTTTTGGGTCATCATCATTTATAATGATCGATTATTAAAGAAAAAAAGCTTAGATTTATCCCTCTTCATTCAAATATTGTCTACAGTTAATCTAGTTTACAGGTTCGGATATATATCTATATAGTAGATGATATATATATATATATATATATATATATATATATATATATATATATATATATATAATGATGAAAGCCTGTTACCAACACAAAAAAAATAAGATCACATTTTTTTTTTTAATATAAAAAAAGAATGATATATTTTTATGTTTAAAAATCATTTAACTTGAAACTTTTCTTTTTACCTTTAATGAAATAATTTAAATCGACAAAAATATCTATGACTTATTTTAGACCGAAAGTTTCAAAGATCTTTCCTTTTTTTTTTTAAAAAAAAAAAAAAAACTTCGTGCCTAGTCAAACTACGTCACATAAATTAGGATAAAGAGAGTACCTTTTAGTAATATAATTATGGAATTTTTATTCTAGAAATTATTATAATTCAATTAATTGAAAATATCAATAAGTTATTTTACTTAGTCCGCTTCTCCCATATATGACTTTCCTGGTTTGGTTCTCCAATTGAAAGATTTGAAATACACATTCTCTTACCGAGTTTCATGCCATCATCTCTTTCTACTCAACAATACCGAAAACGCTTTCGTGTGTTAGCAACATCCGTTGTAGTCTTAAATTTTAAGTATAGACCAACTTCATCATTTTAAGAAAATATGTGTATACGTTTCTTGATCGTTTATATTTCGTCTTCTTGATGTTATTCTTCATTATTTGTGTGGGACGTATGTATCTAAAATTAGTGCCTTTTTCTTCTTACCCAAAGGTCTAAGTTTTAAATCTTTTGGTTTTATGACTTCTTTAGCGGTTTTTGTGCTCAATTTAAATCGTTATTTCTTTTTTCCTGAATTTCTCTTCTTTAAATTTTCTCTAAGCGTACCTTTACCATTTTCTGAACTTATTATCATTATTTTTAAATCTATTGATTTTATGACTTCTTTAGCGATTTTTATATTCAATTTAAATCGTTATTTATTTTTGCCTGAATTTTTCTTCTTTAAATTTTCTCTAAGCGTACATTTATCATTTTATGAACTTATTATCATTATTTAAATGTCCTTTTTTTTCTTTTTGTAATTGTCTCCTACTTCTTTACATGGACCCCACTTTAATTTTTTTAATTATTTTTACGTGGACCTCACCTAAATTTTTTTTAAAAAAATTATTTTAATATAGTAGAAATCTATTCCTAATTTTTGATGGTGCTCCAATGTGGGCAGTGGACGCGATGCCGTAACGTGTGCATTGCTATTTTATTAATCATTATATTTAAAGTTTTATATAGGAAAAACCCTTTTAGAAAGTCTTCTCCTGCATTACCCGTGCCGAAGAGGGTTACTCTAGAAACTCCCACGAAAAGGAACTAAAATCTTGAAAAAAGCATCACTATAATTTTCTGTTTAATTTAGAGAATTTTCCAACTTTCACATGCTGTAAAGGTAGAAAAACAGAGTAAGTGTAGAAACCCAAATTCTTTGAGGCAGATTAATCAAACAATAAAATAAACATCAGCAACTTGAAAAGTTCAATCTTTCGGAATTGGAAAATCGGAAAAAAGAGTAAGCAAATGTTTGTAACTTGTAATTAACCAAAAAGAGTATTTGGAAGGATTGAAAAATATTAAAGGATTTGACATCGATGTCTTACCGGCCTCATGGTGCGCTGAGATTTGAACCCATTATTTTACCCTCAAATACTCTAAAGAATAAAACACAATTTTGTAACCACAATTAGGTATAAAATAATCTCATACTCCCTCCGTTTCAATTTAATTGTCTTAGTTTGACTGACTTTAAAAAATAAAGGAAGACTTTGAATCTTGCGCTCTTAAATTAAAGATGTGTGCAGTCCTTTAGATCTTTGTAGTCTTAAACTTTCCATGTAAAATATTAAAATTGAAAAACTTACTAAATATAGAGAAACACTCTTTTTAGGACAAACCAAAAAAGCAAGTAGGACACTTAAACAGGCGGAGGGAGTAATATTTTTCAAAACTACTTTATTTATTTCATAATTGCTGCTTCTGGAGCAGAGTTGAGACCATAAAAATAGAGAATGTTTTCTTATACATTCTCGTAATTAATCTCAAAGCTATTCAGATCAATATTCATGTATTTTCAATTTTATGGAATAATTGAATGTTATATCTTAGTAGGCAAAAAGTTTGAAAACATAACTTGGTCTTGTTGCATACCTGATGAGGACTTTCAAAACTTTTTCCTCCTTTATACAATTGTAAGCTACAATTTTTTCACATCATTAAAAAACTTACTAAATAATTTTCTACAAGTAGTAAAGCAGTAAAAATATGTGAACAAATTTAACTTTAAGCAACCGTGGCCAGCTACAAAGTGATAACTAAGTAAGCAACAAGCTAGGAACAAGAATATAAAGGTAGAGATATGTTTTCACTTGTCTTAAAGCCTCTTTCAAAATATTTCTACTTCATGGGTAAATTTGAGGCATGTGATATAAAGAATATTTGTCTAATATGTATTCATCAATAATAAACATGAAAAGCATTTGAAGCTATTTTCACTTTTAATGATCATAGTAAAATCATAGTTAATAGTACTTTGAACGTTTTATAAATTAATTTAATAGTTGTAAAGTTAAATGCCTAGTCATAATAAGTTTTTATGAAAATATTTAATGTCAATCTACAATTTCTGTAAGTAACATTTCCTAAAAACACGATCACGTATTTCGTATTATAATCTTTAAATTTTAATGAAGATATATTTAATGTTGATATCTACATAAATATGATGATCATCACTCCCTTAATATGAAAGACGATCAAGATACAATTGATTGTTGATGTTTGCATTCAAAGATTAATGAAAAATTTAGTCATTTTTAAAGTCTTTTATCATAGAGAAAGGTTTTTATTTTTATTTTATTTTTTTTAAACACAAAGGTCTCATGTGATAGTTAATTGAGCAGCTAATTCATGGGTTATATAGAATGCAACGTCACACCATAAACTGTCATACTTTAATTGTGAAAAATAACTTTGGCATCTTGGATAATCAAACAATATTACCAAATATGAGCGATAATTGAAAAAAAAAAATTATATCGTCCCACATATATTCAAACACATAATAGTGAATCAAGGTAAAATTACCTAGTGACGACCATGTGATTGTAATTATAAGGTTATATACAATCAACCTATATCAAATTCATTTAAGCTACAACCATCATCGTTAGTATTATTTCATGCTTATGTATTGAGAATTCAAGATATAATCAAATTCTACACTGACAACATGCATGTAGTAGAATGTAACCATCTATCTGTATTCCAAGAACCGAATTAAAGTATATTTTTTTGGAAAACATACCTCGCTTGATGTTTGTAAAGCAAAAGAAAAAATCATACCAAAGTCTTCTCTGAGATAGAACTGTCGTGCTGATAACGTGCTTTAAATTGAGAGCAAATGAATTAATATACCAGATATATATATAGATAATTGTAGAGAGGATATGGGGAAGACTTTCTTATTTCAATTGATTTTGAAGTATATCTTAAGTGTGTGTCATAACAAAGGGTAGAACACCTTTTGTAGGATGAAAAATTATCCATGAGTTTTTAAAGTTAAGCATAATATTAATTAGGTACATGTACAAAAAGATTCATTGGATGGATATCCACCAAATACATTGAATTTATAACAATTCTATTAATTACCTTGTCAAAAATGAATAAGAAGTTAAATTACTTCCCAAACATCAAAAGACAAACTGATCAAGTAATTACTAACTTTTCCAAATAGCTAGATTATAGTTAACCTTGGTTAACTATTTTTCCATCACCTGAAATTATGGTGCAAGCCTTTTCTTCCCTATAAATACATTGCTAAGATCACAATTAAGTTATGAAGAGATATCAATAAAAACAGTCATATAATTATCATAGTGCTACCAAATTAGTACTTGGAGTAGAGAATGGAGAAGGCAACATTCCTAAAGGTTTTCTTGGTGTCATTTTTGCTTATTGTGTTAGGTAAGTACTAATCCAACTCTCCTCTATATTCCACTTATGAGCAATTTTAATCTTTTTTTATTAAATTAATTATGAGAACTGTAGTTTTTTTTTTTTTTTTTCATTATAACTTATTCAACAATGTTAATGATGTAATTAGGACAAGGAAGCAATGGGGGGCTTCTATGCAATGATGATGACGACTGTCCTCACCAACTAATATGCTCAATTGGTACTACTCCAGCATGTGACTTGGAGACACGTAGTTGTTATTGTAAAATAACTACCCTCCCCCCCACCCCACCCAACCCCAAACCAGCTTATAATGGACTAGAAGTCGTCGAGAGCAACAAAGACTGATTTATGTTTTTGGGACTTCATTTGTAATGATAAACAATTAAAGGAAAAAGGGTTAGATTTTGTCCCTCTACATTCAAATATTGTCCGTATTTAATCTCCGTTATACTTTTGAGATATATATACTCCTACAGTTAGCAAAGTATTCAAATCTACCCTCATTCTTCAAGGCAGACTATTCAAACCATAAAAAACATAAGTAACTTGAAAGTTCAATCTTTTGGAATGGGAAAAGCGGAAAAAAGAGTAAGCAAATGTTTGTATCTTGTAATTAACCGAAAAGAGAGCAATTGCATTAACGAATAACCCAAACTCTCGACACAATGATGGGCAAAAAATAAGAAAACAATAATACACACGTGGAATTGATGGTAGCATTTTAGTATCTGAGTCCACACTGTCACATTGGAGCACCGTTCAAAATAAGGCTAGATTTGAATACTTTGCTAATGATAAGGGTATATATGTCCCGAAAGTAAAATGGGGTTAGATGTAAGGTAAACCTTGACCCTTTTTACTGTATCTGAACTTGTTATTTGCCCCATGCGGTTTACCTTCAATTAAATCCGAATTGTTCTTGTTTTAGAGATTTAAATATACCTCTATTTTGAAATACATATTGGTGGTTCTTTTTATAATTGAATACTCGTCAAGTGCCAATATGTCACGATTTAAATCCATGGGCTGCAGCTGACACCTAACAAACTATTATCTATATATTAAGAGAACTGTTTATAATTTATCATGATAAAGCATTCTCACATTAAAAATGAAATCACAACTTAAGTAAAAGTTAAACATCTCACACAAAGTCTGAAACCCAATCATAACTCACAAAAATGTAGCCAAGAAGCATCTATTATAAATCTACCTACAATAGTTTGGGGACGTAGCCCGATTGCAGAATATAAAGGAAGGAAACCAAAAGCTGCCACGATATATAGATGTGGTTGGCTCACCTTAGCAATAATCCAAGAATGCCACAAACGATTTCAGGGGTCGTGTGGTAGTGCTAATGGAAGGATTTGTATGGTGCAAAAAATGATGAGCCATAAAGACTCAAGTCACCGACCCGCCCCTATCATACGCCTTGGAGCAACTCTATAAAATATCGTGCATGAGAGAATAATATGTCACATATATGAGAGAATAATATGTCACATATGCAAAAAGTAAACCATATAACGTATTTTAGCTCAACAACATTCAAGCAAGGGATTGATCTTAAAACGCACACACAATAGGCCATCGTGGCATGAATCCACTAGACCAAATACATAGGCCCCCGCAATTAAGACATGCTAGACTAAAACATGCATATATAAGTCCTTAGCTAGACCAAACAACATGATTTTGTCCAGTTTCTTTTGCGCTTCTCAGCTTCTCTGTGAGCTTCACACCATTTTCTTCCAAATTTCTCAATTTTGATGGTTCTTGGTTCCTTCTTTATCATTGAAAATATATGCCATGGTATGTCAAGTGCGTCATTGGGAACTCTTATTGTTATTTGGCACGCCTTTTCTTAAAAGGGAGCATGGAGAACTACAACTGTTGTTTTACTCACTTGGCTGTGGATGCTAAATAGTTCAGGAATTACCTTTAGATATTTCGCTCCTATAATCTGAGGAACTTTTCACCTGGTAACCTTTAAATATTTTTATCTCTGTCGAAAATTATTGATTTAGTATGTTTATGTCAGTTGCATCAGAAAAATCTTAACCGATTTTGTTCTCAGTCAGTCTTCATTAACATAGGTTTGTGCTACATCTCGAAGTTGAAATTTTCATTGATATGACAGTGAGGAAAAAGTCCAACTCTTTCCATTGGAAAGACTTCCATCATATGTTCAAAAGAAAATGGTTTAAAACGGATGAAACTTGCTTGCATTAACGTTAACGTTAGAAGGCATATTTAATTTGTAAACTCAATTTTTTAATTTTAACTGAAGTGATAATACGTATAATATATTATATGTTGCTATATACTCCTTCCTTTCACTTTTATTTGTTCCCAATAGACTTTGCACACTCCTTAAGAGAGTAATAATGAAGTGCATATATTACCATGATACCCATATTAATTGGTACTTATATAATCTTAATGGACTTGAAAAATGATTTAGAATGAATAATTAATGCTAAGGTTAGGAAAGAGAAATCATTTTCTCGTGATATGTTAAAGTGGACAAGTAAAAGCTAAATCTATTTTTAGTATGATAGACAAGTAAAAGTGTACGGAAAAAGTATAGTAACAATTAGAATGTTATTAAGAGTTGTTTAACAAAATACAAACCATAAAGACTAACAAATGAGTAACCAAATTAACTATGTTGGATGCCGTGCATAGAAGGGGCATAGATTGCTCGTAAGATAATATGTGTCATTTAACAACATTAGTTAGATGCAAAATTGTCTTAACATATCATATGTCACGTATCTCAATAGCAAATGCCAAGTCATGAAATTTAACTGTGCAACTATGTCATGCTTGGTATATTAAAACAAGTCATGTTCCAAACGTCTCAACATGCATCATATTGAAGATATTATGGCAAATTAAATAACTTCCTTTTAGGGGCAATTAACCATTCATAACTACCTTTTCATATTTAATGTGGTTGGCTGGGTTTGAACCTGGGCGGGCAGTGGCAGAGCCACACCCAATAACCACTTTGATGTATTTTGATATAGCTATGAATGACAATTTACAAAATCATTATCGCTACTAAATATAAATAAATCAAAAGGTAGTTATTATCAATAATTATCTCTTAAAAGTAACTACACCAAGTAATTATTCCAAAGATATATGTATCGCCCAAAAGCATGGGCTCCGATCCATTTCGGGAGTAGAGCACTAGCTACATGGCCCAATGGCCTGGGCTATAAAGTATTCCAACGGTGTCGAAATTCACCCGAGCTCCTCAAGGTCCTAATCTGTCACGACCCAACCTAGGGCCGTGACAAGTGACCGGGTTTACCCTGTCTAAGGATTCAACATTTACTACTAGCACCCAAATATGGCGATTCATAAACTTTTTTTTTGAAATTCTAGATAAAACACTAAAGTCGATACATAACTTAAAGCGTTTTAAAAGTACTGACGTATATACACATACATAAATATATACATGGTATAAGACAAGGCGGCGAAGAGGCTACCGCTACTGTACAATAACATAGTGATCGACAAGACCAAACAAAGAAATAACACCCACGCCGTTCGTATCGTACGTCTAAAAGTACGATTTACGAATATATACACAAAATTATACCAAAATAGGGTTTCGAACAAGTTTATCTAGCGCCGGATTCCCCCTAATTCGAGTCGCGTCCCGTACCCGGGCATGAAACGCAGCCCCGAAGAAAGGGGGTCATTCGAATATGTACCGAATATGTAAAGCGAGGATAGATAATAGCAACCGCGCAATTTAGGAAGAAAGAAGTCACAACCAACCCAATACCTCACAAACACCGAAAAACATAAATAAACACACAAAGCCCTAATACAAGCTTTAATAAATAATCGCAATCTAACTAACGTTTTAAGGTAGGTAATACAATACATCACACGCGCGCTTCCGGCGAAATAATAATAATAGCCATTACCGCTTCCCGCCGATCATAAGGCATTGCCGCTTCGCATAATAGTGATCACGGCCGGCGTATTATTAACGATAGCGTAAACATAAATAGTAAATGAAATGAAATAGTAAAACCTCGCACCCCTCATGGAGTGGTTTTGGAAAAATAGCACACTCGTGCATAAGCCAAGGCCATAGCGCCGTATGAGCCGAGGTCATAGCACACTCACAAACGGATCACCGAGGCCATGGCTCACTCGATACAAACCAAGGCCATAGCACACTTAGGCATAAGCCGAGGCTATCGCACCCATTTGGAGTGGTTTTGAAAAGTTTAAATAATAAAACCTCGCACCCCACTTCGGGTGGTTTTCTTTTAAAAGAAAATCAATTTTATGTCTCTTTGTACAAAACTAGCTCTCTAATTATTATTCCAAATTGAGTCAAATGATCTCGGATCGTGGGCCCACCTGGGTCGAGTCGAGGCGGCAAACATGAATTACAAAGATTAGGCTCCCTTAAGCCATCCATAAAGGTTCCGGAGCGATTTGGACACATTGGCCATCGTTACAAAGGTTTAAGCATACTTTGACCAAAGATAAGGATTTTAATTCAATTGCGTTACAATGAATAGTACTAATTTCAAACTCGGATTTCTATGAATAGAATAACCCCGAGGCTCAAATCCAAACCTAGTACACCTAGACATGCCAAAGGAAGGAAAGGGTTAGCTTTACATACCTTGATCGCGTCTTACGCTCGTCTGGGCTCCGCTCCCGTTTCTACCAAAATCTACAATTGGTCATAGTTACCAAATAAGTTACAAGCTTTTAAGAACTCCAAGTTTAACTCCATATTTGCCTACCGAAATTTCGATTTCCCCTATAAATTCAACATCCCCGAGCATTAAACTCCGCTTTAATGACAACAACCAATCCAACAACAACATCAACAACACCAACAATAACAACAATCACTACAAATCACAATATAATACAACTAATCTTCTTTCCAACATAACACTATGACTTCCATTCCGACTTCACCTTTCCAACTTCATGTCAACATTCTTATATCCATTTACTAATCCAAAACCATTCAAATACAATTCTAAACACTTCATATCATTTCTACAAAATATTCGCAACATATACTACATATGCAAACTTTCCAACAAAGCCATAACACATCCAAAACTTTTAATCTTTAGCATGCATATTCATAGCATATTTCCATCTTTCAATTTCATCAACAATCATCATAATTTGCATCTTACAATTTCATTTCCATGTTAACATAAAACTAGAATAAAATCACATAATTCCTACAACAACCTAACAATGGATTTTTCATGCCAACTTGAACCATTCTCCTTTCATTTACTCCACAAGAACACAACAACACAATTAATACATTAAATAAATTCAATCCTTCTCCCTTTCATGCATGGCACCCCACGGCCACATCACACACATGCACATACACTCAACAATTCCATAATTTTCATGCAACTCTAATCACTATAACACATATACCCATTCCATAACACAAAAACATGGAATTTTACCTTTTCCTTCAAATTCCAACTTGTCGCAAACGTAGTTTTCTCGCTTAACCAATTATACCGCGTCGAAGGGCGTCTTGCACTTGTCAAGAATTCAAGGAGGATAGATTTTTGGATGAAGCCTAAAGGACTTGGAATTTCTTTTTTTTTTCTTCTTGAAGGTTTAATGGCCCTAAGTGTTTGCTCTCAAGTTTTCTTTGATTTTCTTGAACATTCTAGGATGAACACTCATATATATATATGCCTCCTTAATCGGGCACATGCTTGGCACATGGAAATTTTATTAATGTGGTGGATTTGGGCCTATTAATGGCCGGCCACCACCCTCATTTTTGGGCCTCATTTTTTTTCCATTTTTCTTTGGCCCAATTTTTCATGAATCGTATTTTGCAAATTCCCGAAACAAATTTTCAAAATTCCAATTTTTGCCCTTAGGCCTTCCTCGATACTTCCGCGTCCATACCTCTCATAAATAACTTATATGATAAATAGAACCAAGATTTGGCCTTACTCTTAACAAGTCACATCTATGTCCGGTTTTCCCGAATGTGCAAAACACGGGATATAACATAATCCAAACCATCCCAACAAGTCTCAGATGGTAATATTAACCTGTTCATTGGCTAAAAACATGAGTTGTGCCACAAATATCCAAAATAGAGGGTTGGTTTATTCAATTGGGAAATCATCACTAATTGCCCGCTCAACCCAAACTAATTACTCGCCACGCCCCCTCCCAAATTATTTTCGCTTTTGCCCAGCCCAACCCAACGTCTTGCCACCTCGCCTAAATCCCTTCCCCCATGATATCATCGCAGTATATTTATATACCACGATGGTACCATGGTCCTGAAGAGTGTCTCATTAAAGGACTGAAGCAGTTCTCCATGATACCATCACAATATATTTATATAAGACGATGGTATCATAGAGGTTTTTTTTTTAGAAAAGTATGTTATTTTTAATAAATGAACATGATCATCCATAATATCGTCTCGATATTTATATACCATGATGGTATCACTAGCTTTTATGATACCATCTCAGTATATTTATATAACATGATGATATCATGAAGGAGAAGGGCTGAAGCATCTTTCCCTATTCAATTCCCCCATATGCATGCATGCTCATCATTGGCAGCCCTGAACTTTGTAAAAAATCTGATTCTCGTCATATGCATTGTCTTAGTCTGAAGCATAGTTTGGGTCATAAATATACTTTCAAACCGTAGTCATCCGATATGAGTATTAAATATCTGTGATGGCATGCATAACAAGTCTCTTAGTTACGGCAACAGCCCGATGCCAAATTCATATTGGCAATATGCCTCAATCCTTACTCATTAATTCCAATTAGGGCCCATTAATTTGGCTAGATATGTTTATAGTGATTGTACTTAGGAAAATTTACTTGCTATAGCTACCTCTAAGATTTATTTATGAATAATAACTACCTTATTTTTTATTTAATTTTTGTAGCTTTATTTTTCCAAAATTACATTTCATAACTGGTCCATTAACTTTTGAAATACATGTACATCTCTATTCTCCCTCACTACACATTTAAAATTTATCATCTTCTCTAAACCCTAAAAAAAAATTCTCTCTCCTCTCTCACCTTCCCCTCACTGCCGCCTCTCTCCCTCCCTTTTTTCTTTATCTCCTTAGTCTCTCTCCTTCCCCTCACGTACCTCTCCTCCCTCCTTCTTATCTACACCACCCATGCATGTCAACAGTTACCACCACCACCACTATTACTACCATCTCCATCTCCAAACTCGAAAAAAACCTTAAGGTTCTAGTTCTTCAGATCTGAACTCCATATGCTTTATGTATTAATGGTTTTTGGTGGTGGTTCGGTTCGGGTTTTGGAGTGGAGAAGGACAGTGGTGGATCGAAGAAAGGCGGCGGAGGAAGGAGGAGTTTTTTTCCAGTTTGTTGTGGTGGTTCGGTAGGGTTTTTGGAGTGGAGCAGGATGGTGGATCGGAAGAAAGGCGGCGGAGGAAGGAGGAGGGTTTTTCCAGTTGTTGTGGTGGTTCAGTAGGGTTTGTGGTTGTGGTGGTTGTATTTTTTTTTTTATTTTTTTTGTTATAATGTATTTTTTTGTATTCGCTTTGTATTTCGAAGGAGGAAATGTATATTCGTCATTTTTTTAGTGTATTTCAATGTACTGTTTCAGTACATTTCGCTATATTTCAATGTATTTCTAATTTACGAAACAGTTTCTGATACATTTCATTGTATTCCATTGTATACACGGATACTACAATTTTATATTTCTTAAACAATCAACCATATTTCATTGTATTCCAGTGTATATTTTTTTGTATTTGGAAGTATTTCTAAAAGTTTGGAATGGAGTAATTTGGAGAGAGAAACGTGGGTTGTTATGGAACTTGGTATTATGCGTGATACATGGTTGATTTAATTTGACTTACCATTTAAAGTGAAAGAAGAGAATATGTTCCATAAATATAGCCTATTTCTACTCTACCAAATTTTGTATTTTCGTGTATTTCAAAAACGCGAAATACAACCGAATACAACAAAAACCAAAGAAAATTTTTGAATGGAGTGATTTTGATAGAGAGACGTTAGGTAATGGAACCTCATGAAGTTTGCGTGAGTCATGGAACCATTAATACAAATTACCATATAATTTGAAAAAGATTTTTATTGCCATAAATATAGCCTTTTTTTTACTCAACAGCCGCGCTGTATTTCGTTGTATTTCACTGTATTTCAAAAACGCGAGATACAACTGAAATACAGCCAAAAGTAGCTACGAATTGTAAATCTTCAACTTGTAGCTATAACTTGTTAAAAGCTATTAAAAGGTAGTTATTTGTGTAAGTTTTACTTATACTTAAGTAGTAGTATAATCTTGGGTTTATTCTAGCTAGTTTTGGATTGTAATCCCTTTGTGACTGTTAGGGTTTATCCTTTATCTCTGTCTTGAATTGATCCATGCGTGGATAGAATATCTATGTGTTCATACCTCTACTCCTAGTATTTATTTTAGTAATTAAATGTTAGCTCATTTGCGGGATTATCCCTTCTTTCTTCTAAGTCTCCTCTCCCTTCCTGTTTAGTTTTGGTCTATATCTTGTCTTGTTATTTAATTACGTGTTTATCAATTTAATGTTTCCGTGTATTTTAATTCATATCAGGTATGAACATAAAAAATGGCCCCAGTCAACTCATAACTAATAGGCTGAATACATGTGTGGGCCCTTAAATTTGTCCATTTTTTCTATTTAGACATCTCAACTAAGATAATTACGTATTAAGCACTCAAACTCCCTTGAAGTGCATGTGTCTATCAACACACATAGTGATGACATGTTTCATAGCGTGTGTTTCACTGATCTTTAGCGCGTAGGATACTTCTTTCTTCATCCCTTTTCTCTTCCGTTATTTCTGTCCAATTCTTTATTCGTTTACCAGTGGAAAAAATTGTCCCCTTAGCGCTATTACAATTTTCATCAATCATTGTTGCAATCAACAATGAGTCTGAACTTTACACCGTTGAACACAAATTTGCAAAAGCATTTTGGTTATATAATGTTTACAAAATACAAAGTGTAAATGTATATACATCCACAGTAATAAAATTTCAAATATAAGCTAGGATAGAGTTCTCAAGATTTTGTATATAAATTAATAAAACTAAATTTGAATTCAAACTAAACAGCCATAGAGCTTTTGGGCATCGCCAGAGATGAAAATTTCCGATCAAGGTGAGAAGGATGGTCGGTGAGGGATGTGGCAGCTGGTCATGGTTCAAGTCTAATAGGTCCCTCCTACACACTATCGAGCCTCATTATTGGCACAAATTGGTGGCTGTGTAGGTGGGGAGAGTGGTAAGAGGGTGGATTCGTAGGATCTGGTTGTGGAGTAGATCGGCCAACATATGTGTGTTTTTCTTTAAAAAAAAAAAGTTCTAATGTGTCTATTTTTTTCCTTTTCTTTAGTGACCTGTCTCTTTTTTATTGGGTGCATTGCCATGTCACCAGCGGTCGAGCTTCACACGTTCTATATATATATGTTCAAAACACACACACATATATATATATATATATATATGTTCAAAACACGATTAATATAACATTATAGTTTGTACTCCGTATCTAAAACTTTATTATATTAGTATTTACTACGAATACAAAGTCTGCAAATTTTTTTTTTACACATGATTTTTTTATATATATATATGTTCAAAACACGTTAATATAACGTTGTAGTTTGTCTCGTATTTAAAACTTTATTATACTAGTGTTTACTACGAATACAAAGTCTGCAATTTTTTTTTTTTTTTTGACATGATTTTTTTTTAATATGGGGTTCACTTTTTTTTTATTTTTTTTTTTATATTGCTCGATTTTGTTAATAGGTTCCACCTTTTTTTCTTCTCTTTTTTTTTTAATACCGGTTGGTGTTTAATATGGGCCCACATTTTTTTTTTTAATATTAGTTGTTGTTTAATATATATGGGGCGTGCTTCGACCGTGTCTCAATGATTGAATGTAGATATCATGAACGCACAATTTTTTTTTTTAATATTAGTTGTTGTTTAATATATATGGGGCCCATAATTTAAAAAAATAATATTTTAAGTATATTTATTTTAGTAAACATAACAAATAAATGACATGGCGGAATAGCAAATACAACAGTTTAATAGCTAGATTAGATCTTAGGCTAATATAAAAAAAGAAAGAAAATTGTATGGTTTGACTACTTAACTTTTGAAGAAAAGCTTTATTTGCTCACCACTAATGGATTGATACGCACGTGCAATAATCCATCATTATTGACTTAATGAGATACTTTGGAAATTACATGAATATTGCTTGATTTTTTAATATGGGGTGCACTTTTTTTTTTGGACATTATTAATTTGCACTATTTTTATGCATATATATATATATATATATTCAAAACACGATTAATATAACATTGTAGTTTGTACTCCGTATCTAAAACTTTATTATATTAGTGTTTACTACGAATACAAAGTCTGCAAATTTTTTTTTTTTTGACATGATTTTTTTATATATATATGTTCAAAACACGATTAATATAACATTGTAGTTTGTACTCCGTATCTAAAACTTTATTATACTAGTGTTTACTACGAATACAAAGTCTGCAAATTTTTTTTTTTGACATGATTTTTTTTTAAATATGGGGTTCACTTTTTTTTTTTTTTGATATTGCTAGATTTTGTTAATAGGTTCCACCTTTTTTTCTTCTCTTTTTTTTTTTTTTAATACCGGTTGGTGTTTAATATGGGGCTCACATTTTTTTTTTTTAATATTAGTTGTTGTTTAATATATATGGGGCCCACAATTTTTTTTTTTAAATATTAGTTGTTGTTTAATATATATATGGGGCCCATAATTTTTTTTTTTTTTAATTGGAACGGACAACGGACGACGAAAAAGTGAGCCCAACTGGCTCTTCTATATAGTACAAATATATATTGGAACCATATAACTTTAGTCTTTAATTTCTGATTCCCTCATTTATGAGATTGAGAAACATGTTTCAAAATAGTGGGTAGAGTTTAACTTTATTATTATAGTGGAGAATTTCAATTAATCTACTTTTTAAATTATTTCAATTTTACATGAAAACGCTGGTGAAAGCAAATTTTAAGGAAGTTCAATGGTTGACTTCTGGATACACTCCAATATGTGAGGAGTATATGAAAATGCGCTTGTAAGTTGTGGTCATATGATGCTTGCAACAACAGGTTATTATTTCTCCATCAACTGAAAGTTTGGTCAAAGCCTTTTCTTCCCTATAAATTCATTTTGCTAAATTAACACAGTTAAGATATCAATAATATTGTACTACTACCAATATACTTTGAAGAGAATGGGGAAGGCAACATTAATCCAAAAGGTTTTCTTGGTTTCGTTTTTGGTTATTTTGTTAGGTAAGTAGTCTAGCTAGCTCTCCTCTATATTCCATCTATGAGGGAGTTGATCATAGAAAAAATTGCGACAACCCCTCCAATTTTTATGGAACATTTACGTGGTGTATTTAGACGGCTAAAAAAAAAAATTACGCTAGAAATTTATTTTACAAACTATCACTATATCAATTTAGGGGAAAATATTTACTCATATCCAGCAGGTGTTTACATTGTATACCTTCAGGATATACAACTCACAAGTTCTTACTGTTGGATGCTATTAACATATAAAAAATATAAATTGTATACTCTGAAATTATACAACGTACATAATTATTGTAATGTAATTTCTAAAGGGGTAAATTATCTGGATGATTCAGGTGGGGGTAAATATTTTATTCCACCCGGGTAATCATAAAAATAAAATGTCCCAATTTTTGAAGGTCACAAATTGAACAGTATTGTTTCGAAATTTAATCTCACTAAGTGGAAGATCACCATGGACCCGATTAGATCTCTTATTTTATCCCGAAAAATTATTGAAAAGGAAAAAAAGAAGTAAGCAGCTTAGTACTGGTTGGTAATAAATTTTTTGTTTCATTTTGCACTATATAGCCCAAAAATTTTAAGAACACATATATATAGATAATTTTGTTTTGTGTTTCTTGTGATGATTTTCTTATAAATATTGATGCTAATTAAATACTAGTATCACGCTAACACATGCTAAACGAACACAAGAATTAATATTTCTTAGCCAGAAATTTGTACTCTCAAAACATTTAGCACATTATGTCTCTCTTTATTGAATAACTACGGCGAGTTCTTCATATTTTACAGTCGTCACAAAAAAAAAAAAAAAAAAAAAAAAAAACCTTCTCGTTAATACCTGATTTGAAAGGTCATAACATACAGAAGAAGGCGAGGAGTTTAGACGTAATAAGACATAATTAATATCCCCTTCAACCTACTTTATGTTACACCTTTCGGATTTCGAGAGTCAAACTAGTTTTTTTTTTTAACTGTAGTTTTTTCATGGTACTTTTTACGTAGTTTTCAAATATGAAATAAAATAGGATGTTGTGTATAGTTTACCAACATGGCCGAGGTATACACTATCAGTGTATATGTTGTGTATAGGTATGTATATTATATGTATATTTAGTGTAAAGTATACACTACTTATACACTATACATATCTTGTAAACTAGATGGCTGAATGCTATTTGGCTGTTATTTTTTCAAATAAAATCTAAAATTCACATGTCCGAATTCATCGTCGAAATTTAAATTTTCGACTCGAAATCAAAACCGTGCGATACAAATTGGAATAGAGGGAGCGATTATTAAATATAACTATATTTAGACAAGATATCAGTCACAACCATATTTTTTCGATAACTTATTCGACAATGTCAATGATATCAGGACAAGCAAGCAACGGGCAATTTAAGTGCAACAATAATGGCGATTGTGAACGACAATTGCATTGCATGGACGGGAATATGCCCTCATGTTGGCTCAAAACAAACGTGTGTTACTGCAAAAACCCTCATGTCAATAGGCCATTTACGTGCACTACCGTTGCAGATTGCGTTAAACAATTGAAATGCTTACATGGGACACCCTCTTGTTTTGCAAAAACACAAAGGTGCTATTGTAAACTTCTAAATAGTTTACCAAATAATGAAACTAGGTGCAATAATGATGCAGATTGTAGTGTGCTATTGAAATGCACAGACGCAGACCGAGCTCCTACATGTTTCGTGAAACCACATGGTTGTTATTGTAAACTTCGTTCACGTCCACCTGCTGGAGCTCCTAGTGTTACCGCGAGAGACCAAGATTGATTTTTTGTAGGGTAGTTTCACAGATGGTCGCTTAATTTTTGTTTATCGTACCGAAAGTCGATAAATTATTTTTTGTAATAATGTAACTTTGCTTAAATATCAATGAATATGTCGCGATAACATTTTTTGTAATTATGTAATTTGCCTAAATATCAATAAAAATTGCTATACTTTTTTGTTAATGCTTAAGTTTCATAGAAAGTCACTTAACAATTCTTTTGTAACCAAAAAGTCATTTAGTTTTACCTAAGTGTATCATATAAAATGTTTTTTTCATTTCCTCCTTATGACTTTCCGTGATACTTATTACACACAGTTTAATGACTTTTTGGTTACAAAAATAATTTAGCGAATTTAGTGTAGTAAAGTAAAAGTTGGGTGACATTTTATGAAACTAACCCAGAGTGGTGATGTGAATCGAACTCCGATCTTTGTTTTTTTCTTTATTTTTTACATTAAGAATGATTATAAAAAGTTCCTTATTATTTTTATTTTTGGCATTGGAAATGGTAAACTCATTTTAAATTTGTTACTAGCACAATGCATTTTACCAGGGGCAGACCTACACTATACGCAAGCTAAGGCGACAGGCTATATATGTATAGTTATGTAGAATATAGTAGGAAGGGAATATAATATTTCCGTGAGCGCACTCAGTAAATAAAATTCTAGGCAAATTAAGCAATTTCCAATAAAACTCATGCAGGAAAAGATTGTCTTACCTTAATCTTAAACTGAAATTCTTTAAAATAGTTGCTGATTTATGGGAGGGACATAAAGTTTTTAGACCCTTCCAGATCATAGTCAATCTTGTTTACTATATACATCAATTAAAAATTTGGCGCATATAAAATTTAAACGGTTAGTGTATATTTTATTTTTTTCCCTAATTAGTTATTGATTATGAGAATGGGAATCGGGACAAAAGGTTTTCTGACCTTTTTAATGAGTTTATTTGCAACGAATTTGATTTTGATTACTTGTCAGAAGGAAATTGATGACTCGCTTTCCCTGGTTCCTGCAAGAAAAGATTGTGTTACCTTAGTCTTGGATTTAATTTCTTGAATTAGCTACACTAATTATGGGAAGGACATAAATTATTGTTTGACCCTGCTGTCAGATTAGAGTTTATCTTTTTATTTTTATTTTTTTTAATACTATTTCTGCATCAATTGAAAGTTTGGTGAAGGTGTATTGTTCCCCTATAAATACATTGCTAATTAAGTTGCAAAGAGATCACTAAGGATAATCATATAATTAATCTTGTGATACCACAAAACTTGTTGGAAGAGAATGGAGAAGGCAACATTCTTTAAGTTTTTCTTGGTCTCATTTTTGCTTATTTTGTTGGGTAAGCATTTTAGATCTATCTACTTATATAGTTCACATTCAATCAGGTTGTAGTCGCACTTTATTGAGAAATTTTGAGGTAGTAGAATTTTTGTTTCCTGAATTTGGTCCTTTTCATATTTAGCAGCTAAAAAACTATTTTTCATACTTGTATTGTTCGTTTTTTAAGATACATAAGCCAAAATGTTGTAAATAGACCCAAACACCTCTTATATTTACATTGTCAATGTATAAAACTTAGTGAACTAATTTTCAGGATAGCTTTTGCCATATTTTATCATCTCGTAACTATGAGTTAGAGATATATGAATATATCCATTTCTTATCAAAACAGATTCTTTATTTGTACATTCCAATTTTTTTCTTTTCAATAACTTATTCATGGGCCGATATACCTTGCCCCAAGCAGTGTCATGGGAGTCGATTTTACTTATTTCATACACACACAGATATTGAGTATAAATATAAAAAAACACCATATTATAATAATTTATTCATTTGTTCATTCTTTTACACCACTGACTTAATTTCAACAATGTGAATGTTGCTATAGGACAAGGAAGCCATGCGGCGGGATGCTCTAATGATGCCGATTGTGCTACGGTCTCGAGATGCATAGACGCACATCCCAAATGTGACTTGACTACACATCAATGCATCTGTCCACAAGCTCCACCAGCTAATAACGGAGCAAAAAGAGTTCACAAGACTGACCAAAATTGATTGATGTAATTTGTTATTGTGCAACATTGAACCTTGATTTATGTTTTTTCTATTCAGAAATAATAAGGTTCAAACAAAGGTCTCTTATTTACATATTTATCATGTTAGAAAAGGGTTCAGTTTGCTTATCTTCAATGGATTTCTTCGTGTCAATTGTGTTTAATGGTTTTAAAGAATCTTGAATTTTGAAGAACCCGTAAAAGGTCTTAGGAGGCAGATTATTTAGTGTTAAAATCGTCAAACGAGAGTGAAGAGGTCAGCATGGATATAGGTTTTTCAATAGTCAATCTCAACTCGTTTGGAACTTTTAAGACGTGCTGATATATTATATTTCTAATCTAACTTGTTTGGAATTGAATGATTGATTAAATGTTTCGCGCATATAAATATAAGTCAGCACAGTTACAAAATTGATATCGGGATGATGTAAGGGGGCATCCCAAATTGATGTGGTTAATCAGATGGAAAATGAGATGGCAAATCCACTATATATACATCAATTTATATCGTTGAAGCATAAAATAATTCACAGGAACCTATCCTGTAGGTATGGTATACCATTCTAAGACTGTTCCTTCTCCTCTTTCTTCATCGTAAGAAAAAATAAAATAACAAATCTGATCCAAATGCACAACTTTTTCAAAATTTTAATTTTCTTAAGTGAAAATAAATATTATTTGACCATATTTAAGTGATAAACCAATACAACAACAACAACATACCCAGTGTGATCTCATAAGCGGGGTAAATCAATGGGGCTTTAAAAAGAGTTGAGCCCTATAACTATTTCAGAAAAGCCCAAACGCTTTAGCCCAATCAAGGACAGCATTCATGTGACTGTAGCATTTTTGAAATTTGTGTCTTAAAGGTGATATGCCATCTTTCTTTTACCAGTAAACATGTTACAACGTTTGTATAGCAATAAAAGCTTCTCATTAAATATACGGAAAATGCTGAAATATGTTATCGAACTATCGGAAATGGCTCATGTGTGCCACTCGTCAATAGTTTGGTACCATTTATGTCATTGTCGTTATCAAAATGGCTTATCCATGCCATTTTTCATTAACGCAGGTTTTACAATACCATATATGACACATGGCCTCCAATTAGAGGTCACTTCGTTTAATTAAACCATCACAAATTAAATCCTAAATTAAACTAAAACCCGACCCATAATTTGTGTCGGTTTGATTAAACGACGTGGACCTCTAATTGGAGGTCAAGTGTCATATCTGGTTTATAAAATCGGCGTTAATGAAAAATGGCATGGATGAGCCATTTTGGTAACAGTGAATGGTGATGGCATAAATGAGCTAAACTATTGACGAATGACATAAATGAGCCATTTTCGATAGTTCGATGGCATATTTGAGCCTTTTCCGTTAAATATATAATTCTTTCTATAAGGGACTAATAAGAAGGTAACATCACATAAATTGAAATGGAGAAAGTACTAATAAAATCCTCATCCATGCCATGTTATGTAAACCTTTTTTAGGGGCATGAAGATGAGAAAGAAAAAAGGGTTTCCCAAACTTTTAGTCATAAATATACCATGAAAAATATATGGCTATAGAACTTTCTAAACTTGGTTTTATAAACATATCATGATATTTGTATGGTTATAAAATCATAACATTAAGAGTCATTTTTTAACAGACTAAAGAGAAAATTATTTTCAAAAGTTACGTAACCATGCAAATGTAACGAAGACCACAAATTTAGTTTCAAAATTCTCATTTTTTAACTGCGCGCCTAATAAAGAATAGCAATTTGTAGATTTTTATATGTTGAAATATGATAACTCTAGTTTTTTTTTTTTGTTTTTTTTTATTTTAAATAACTTATACAACAATGTCATTGTTGATAGGTCAAGTTGTGACCCTTTTGTTCGCGTTCGCGGATACTAACTAGTCAATGATGCTTTCACGATCATGACTCAGCCTCCGTGTTCGCGGAGCTCTACAAACTTGACCCTTTGCGATCATAGATTGGTGACCCCGATTGCAGTGGCCAGTACCAACAAAACCTACAACTTCACAAAATGGTCCAAGCAGTGGCATAACTACATTGACTGAAGGGTGGTCAGTTTGAGCACCTTTTGTTGAAAAATCATACTTATATACATAGAAAATAGTACTACATATATAGGTTAAACCTTACTTTTTATAGATTTAATATATATATATAATTCTTAACGCCCCTAACAAAATTTCTAGCTTTGCCAGTCCAAGTGTTTCAAAACTCATCCGACCCCTCGGGTCTCAATCAAAACCACAACAACAAGTATCAAATGGTAAAAATAACTTGTGTGAAATTTCAAAATATAAATTGGGGAATAATTACTCAAAAAGAGGGGTTGGGTTGTTATAGTAAATGAGCATTTTATATCAAAGAGTTAATCAAAATATTATTGACAAATTTAAGTTCTATGCACTAATAATGTAAAAAACAATTATACAATTAGATCACTAATTATGTAATTATATATAATTCTCCGTTATAAATATTAATTGATAACTTGATAAAAAGGACATTGACATGTTCTAAAAAGTAATAATAATATAACACAAATGTCAATTGTTAGTGTATATAGTTTAAATAATTGTTTTTCATAACTAGCTATTGATTATGGGAACTGGATGGACAAAAAGTTGTTTGACCCCTTTAATGAGTTTCCTATTTGAAACAAATTTGATGTTAGATTACTTGTCAAATATCACATGGAAATTAAGTGATTCACTTTCCAAAGTACTTCGTGAAATGAATTTAATTTTAGATTACTTGACAAATATAAAAAGGAAACTAGGTGATTCACTTTCCAAAGTAGTTAATTCCTACAAGAAAGATTGTTACCTTAGTCTAAATCTATTTAATCTATGGGAAGGACATAAAGTTGTTTATCTTAGTTACCATTTCTCCATCAATGGAATTACTTTTGCTTCCCTATAAATTCATTGCTAAAGCAACAGTTGAGTTGCAAAAAGACATCAATAATAACAGTCAATAGTTACTCTTGTGCTACCACAAAACTTGGAAGAGAATGGGAAAGACAACATTCCTTAAGATTTTCTTGGTCTCGTTTTTGGTTATTTTGTTAGGTAAGCATTTTAGATCTATTTTCCCTATATTATGTAGAAGTTCACAAGTTATTTTTTGCGTTTCAGTAACTTAATCTAGGAGCATATATACCTTGCCCCAAGTTATGTCACAGGATACTGCTTTGTCAAATTCTTTACTAATATGTATACATAGACGAAATAAAAATATTGGGTATAGATATAAAATAACTACATCACTTGTTATTATACTAAATTGTTCATTTATCCACTTATTTAAATATTGACATTGTTCATAGAAAAATTCTACATGCGACACTGTTACTGACTTATTCAACAATGTCAATGTATGTAGGACAAGGAAGCCATGTGGCAGGATGCTCTACGGATGGCGATTGTGCTACCGTCGTGAAATGCATAGACGCAAAACCCGTATGTAACTTGACAACACATAAGTGCGGATGTCAAGGAAAACCTCCACAAGCTAATTATAATGGACGTAAAAGAGTTTACAAGACAGAGCAAAACTAATTTACTTTTGTTGTTGTGCAAAATTAAACCATGATTTATGTTTTTCCTTTTCATTCAATAAAGGTCCGCTATTGATGTTGGAAAAGAATTTGCTCCCTTTGATTTTATTACTTGCATAATGCATTTTATCTTCGATGAATTTCTTCGAGCCGATTATGTTTAACGGGTTAAAAGGAATGTCCATCTAAACAACTCCTAATTAATTACAACGAGACTAAATGGATCGGAATCGATATATATTGAAAATAGTGATATTACTGGTTGATGTTGAATCTTCAAACATAACAGTAGAGATGACAAAATTAGTCCAAACCCATGTAATCGGCTCAATTCGCCCAAGTTAGTGTGCAATTGAAACCTAATTAATGTTTTTATTTGTCATTTGTAATAAGGATCAATAAAAGTCCTTAGCTTATATCCATTTGATGTTGGAATCGGCCTGTTCCCTTGGAATTTATTGTTTTCACAATGCATTTTAAGGAACCTAATTTTAAGGCCAAATACATCGATAGCCTCATAAAATTATCAGTAAATTTTCATTTAGACCCTTGAAGTCTCGAACTATGATCTATTTCAATTGAATTACTGAACACATGATAAAGTGAATTTTGGAAAAGTTTGTGCATGGGCTTCAAGAGCCCGTCGCATAGATAAGTTAATCACTTAAAATATGTCATTGCCTTTAATTATACGATTTAATCTTAATAAGCCGTAACACCTAAGGCATCTTCCATTTGATGATGATGTGTATAATTAAAGGAAGTGACATATTTTATGTGACTACGTAATGGTCGTTTGAGAATGAGTCTAATAGAAACATTTTATCATATATTGATGTGCATAATTGAAATCTGTCATAGTTCGAGGTCTAGATGAAATTTACTGACAAGTATAAGAGATTTCGATGTATTCAACCTAATTTTAAAGAACTCCCAATTGATCTTTGAAGACAAAATTAAACAGGGGTGAACAAATCAAAAGGGATGCAGATGATTCAAATTGTTCTGCCTTTGATAATATCTTCATCAATTTGACTTTGTTTTTGGTTTAGTTTAATAGTGTGATTTTTCCTTGGATATCTCTAGTTAACACACTCTATAATGACCCTCATTTGAGGACGAAGTTTTGGAAGTAATTAAAGCAAGAAAGTACTTTCACATGGCTATCACATAAAAAAAGTACCAATTTTCATCTGACTGATAAAATCCAAGATTGGGAACAAAAAGAGATATACGCAAGCCAATTCCTAGCATGCCTTTCTGGATATTCAATCCTTATAAATGACCTAAATTGTACGCGAAGTTTAGGAGAAAGAAAAACAATGTTGCATCTGATTGATAAAATTCAAGATTGGTTCCTGATGACATATTTAAATTTGCATGTAATTAGCTGATTAATAAGTAAAAATGGCCAAATATGTTCTTAAAGTGTACGAAATGAACAGATATGTCATTAGTTAATAGTTTACATTTCTTAAACATGTACAATTTTAACATTTTTCCTATTCTTGTTTATGCAACAGCCAAAGTCAAGCACCAATTTCTAAGTCTGAATGTAAATAGTTTAGCTTAAGTTAATATTGTTATTTTTCACATACTAATGATGTATATAATATATTGATGTAACAAACATTCGTATATTTGGAGATGAAAATTATAATATATAAATATAATTTTGTTCTTCAGTTTTCTAAGTTTTGTACAATAATTCATGTATTCTCTGAACTACACTTGTGTCCTAAACTAAGGACGAGAAATTTCCATTGTGTTATCATAAAAATGAAAAGAAGCAGAGCTTGTTAAATTTTTTATTTTATAGTGTCTAAAGCAACAATTTTCCGAAATTACAACAATCCTCAAGAATCTCTTCTCAGCGGAGCAACACTAATATAAAAAATCAGTGGCGTTGAAAGGATCACCCAAAAACTATTTTTTTAATTTGGTTAAATTTGAGAAAATTAGATTGAGTATCATCACGCCCCGAACCATGGCAATGGGCGTAACACGGTATCTACGCGACCAATTTCCTATATTTTCAATCATCATGAGGCATACATGAGCGGAAATATAATATGAAACATGACGGGCTTTAAGACCACATTTAAAGTCATAGTAATTATAAAATACTTGTTTAAAAACAAGAGCAGTATAATACCATAAGGCCAAATGGCTAACCGACCGAAAGTCTAACATGACCCAACCGACTTGTCTAGTCTATGAAACCTTAACAAAGTCCGAACATAAAACGTACTATTCGGGACAAGGCCCCCGGCAAAGATACTTTAAGGACATCAATGACATAAAGTGAACAATCAGACTAAACCCACAGAACTGGAGCTCACCCAAAACCGATACGAGAGCTTTCTACTATGTGCGTCGTCTTAAGATTATCGTGAAACGCAGTGCCCCAAGGCAATAAAAAATAAAGGGGACGTCCATACTTTGAATATACCTAAAACAATTGAGAGAATAAATTAATCCTGATACATAAACATGAAATTGAAACTTATTGTTTTTCAAACCGAACATAAACATGCAGTATCAAGCAAAATGAATGAGATAACATACAACCACCACGGGGAGAAATACAGGATCTCGAGTGATCATCTAAGCAATCTCGTACCTTGCCGGGTTGAGACATGAACATGACATGAATGGATCCAAAATCCCTCATGGGGAAAACATGAAGGAATCGTCCTAACCGGGCGTTTAGCGATCCCATATCCTGGATGAAGACGTAGAAGTGTTGGTCTTTTAATACAACTCCCGAACATAAAAATAATCGGACATGATTTACAGTCTTGACATGAACATGGGTACATGAAAACATGGCAATAAAAATGCATATATACGATTTTTCACGAAATAAGCAAAATGTCTCATACCTTGTGTTATAAAACCCAAGGGGATGCAAATTATGGGTTTTCATAGATTACGGGTATTTTATCTCAATCACCAAAACAGCAAATTAAGACTAATCAAACGGAATTGTGACCGATTTATAATATGCATCATGGTTCAAGTGTCTAGGGTTTATCATGACACACACACACACACACACACACACACACACACATAGAATCCTAAAACTTGGTGTGAAATCATGGAATCAAAACATGGGAAGAACAAGATGTTCCCACACCAAAATAACCCCCTACATACCTTGACTTCTTTTGAGCGTATCACAATGTCCTTCAATCCCATCGAAATCTATAGCAATACAAGTCATAGGGATTCTATATTAGCAACAATATCCATGCTTTGATCATCTAAGCATTTTATCAAACACTTGGGCATAAAGCTCCACAACTTTCATTAATGGTGTTTTTTTTTTTATTACTTCTGGCCGATTCTACAATCTCAATTAGATGTAATTAACATCACTCCTCATCACCCATTAATACAACAATCCCAAGTCAACAATCCAAAACTTTAGCATAGTTCATATAATTCTCTTTATCAAACCCATTTACTATTCTCCCAAGAACTCATCAATTCACAACTATAAATGATTAGAGAGTAGAAACATTACCTTTTTGAAGTCCAATCCTTTTGAATTTGGGTTCTAGGGTTTCACATCCAACAATAATGTTCCAATCACAACTTTATGGATTAGATTTGAGTTTACTATTTTTTAGTCAAAATTAGTGATTCATACAACCTAGAATCATGATAAAACTTACATAATTGGAAGGTTATGAAAATACTTAAACTTGTTCTCTAATAAGAATTTAAATTTTTTAAAATGTTGGGGAAATAAACATCAAATCTTAAATAAACAAAAGATTTTAAAAACATTCACTCGAAACCCCCTTTGTTGATCTTCCGCCACCACGGATCACGCGACCCCCACCGCGAATATTCACGTTTTGTGCCGGCCCGCGACGCTACCATCACTCGCGCTCCGCACTCACCTCAAAACCGATATGTATCGGTTACGAGAGGTTCGGTAAAATAGGCATAACTTTTGACCACTATCTGCGAGACCCATAATATACCAAATATATTTCAAAGGGCTACATTTCATTCGAGTGTTTTCCCAAATTCCTAATTAACAAAGGGGTTATGGTCGTTAGAAGTAAGACCTTTACAAACTCACTTGCAAACATGCCCCCCAGAGAGTGGCTTCCAACCATTTACTTTGCCCAAAGACATTTCTTATGACTTGATTAGTTTTCAAAACACTTCCTATAACCCTCATATTGGTTCCATTTTATTATCATCTTATGAGTCAAACCTTCGCCCGAAGCTACGAGGTGTTACAGTATCATTCATGGGTATTATCAATGAAGGAAACAGATCTACTCAATTTCCTATACTTTCAATGGCATATATTTGGCCATTTTTGGCTTATTAATTAGCTAATTAGATTTATTGGAGGCTTCAGTTACACTAAGGCCATATTTAGACCAATTAATGAATGATAAGAGCATACGTGAGTTAAACTATTAACAAAGGACATATCTACTCTATTCGAAATTCGGATACTTTAAGGACACCTAATGCAAAGAATATCAGAATAAGAGGACCACACCACCCCACCATAACCAGTCATTTGTTTCTTCGCTATGTGGTGCTTAAGATTACTTATACCAGGATAATATACATGCTTCACCTGCATACTTAAAACAATTGGAGTTCTATTAATCCTATTATTATCATGTCTTTCTTATTGTTTTTCATTCTGCAATCATTAGCAAAATGAATGAGATAACATACACATGAATTCAGGTCATAGTGTCATCAACAACCACGAAATGTTGGACTGAAATTTCTAGCTCAAGGGCATAAAACTATGTTGACTGTGGAATTTTTTTGGTGTTTGTTTAGATCCCACATCTTGGATGAAGAGGAAGAAGTGTTGGTCTTTTAAAAATTAGCTTGGGTTAATCGGTTGGATTTGAGTCTAATTACATGTGGACTGATAAAAATAATGCCACGTATTTAGTTAGAAAAATCATACATTTCACATCAACTTCTGCTAAAGGAAGGGGCAATTTTAGACTTAAATTTGACGTTTTAAATTTAAGGGTATTTTTATCGGAATAGGTAGAAGGAGGAGCAAATTTGATTCAATAGGTGGAAGAAGGACATTTTGAGCCATTTCTAATACTTTAAGATTGAGCTGAGGGGTCTATCTGAAACAACCTCTATATCTTTATGATAAGGGTAAAGTGAGTCCGGAACCAAAATAACCGCAAAAAAAAACCTTTTGAACCAAAATATCCCAACAAAAAAAAAAAGTTACAAAACTGCCTTTAGCGCAGTAAAATACTGCGATAAAGGGTTCCTTGTTTTTTTTTTTTTTTTTGGCCCTTCTGTTAACCCCTCTTTCATTACACTTTTTAACGTACTTTGACCATAGATTAATCATGCTTCGGGACCCCAAAACTTCAATATCTTATATAGAATCCTAATTATTTTTGTGCCATTAATAAGGTAGGCTCAATACATCAAGGATATGAAAATCTTCGATTATCTCGTTTTAGTGGTTAAAGTACACTCAACGTCATTTTTGTTTGAAGGCTTGGTCTCATTAGCTTTTAAGTTCTTTACCAAACTGTCCGTTTAGATTTAAGTTTACTATTTTTTAGTCAAAATTGAAAGATTCATACAAATCTCAAAATAATTAAATTGCATCATTCATAACAATATGAAAATACTTAAACTTGTCAATTTTTGTGTAGATTTCCAAACTTTTTTTGTACAATCATCAAAGAAAGAAAAAAAAAACTTTAAAAACATTCACCATGCATTAAATTGATCTTCCGCCACCATAGTAACAGATGTGCCACCACCGCGAAATCTTCCACATTGAATCTACCAAAAAGTTTCAATCCAATCTAGAGATATTTACCGCATTAGTTTGACCAATCTAGGGACATTGCGCATTATAAAAAGCCAACATAATTGCAAAATGAGCATTTTCGAGTGTATCTCCCCGGTGGAACATCCATTCATTATGAATACAGTATTTTTTTTTTTTTTTCTGAACTATAGAAAAATGTTTATTTGCAATCATTAAAAAGACCGGTCAACAACTTTTTTACCATATTGATGGTGTTCTTTACTATTCAAATTTTCAATCAACTATATTCCTCAACCATGTACGGGGAGGCGTTCTTTCCCTAATGGATAAAACAGTTCAAAGCTGGTGAGAACATGCATGGTGTGATATGATTGCCACTTATGTGCATTTTGTCAATTACAATTTGTGTGTTATCCTTTACCTTGGAGACACTTGTTGTGAGTTCAAATATGTTAAAAGTTGTAGTTTTCCGATCATGTTTCAGCTTTATATTTGTAGTTTATCAAAACGAGATAGTTTAGCATTCATCTTAGACATGAACGGTTTGGCCTCTTTTGATCTATTAACGCATCGCTCCACAACCTGCTTAAAAGTCATTCTCACCATTGTGATGACGGGTAGTATTAATAAGGTTTGAAATTTGAATATTGAACCAAGTTTTAAGATGCAATTTTGAGTGTTTTCAAGAGATTTTTCAAATCAAATTAAGTAAAGTTGTATTTTTTCCAAGCTAAATGCCCGCTCGGGCAAATACAACTTCAACTAAAATAAATATGCGTTTTTTCTTTTTTCTATATACCTATTTAGACAAAATATCCAATAGATATGTACATTGTATACCTTTCAGGTATATACATATCACACATTATAGATTATATATACAAGGGTATGCTATTGTTGTTCTAATACTTTAAAGGCTCATTTGGTAGGACAATTAAGGAATTATCCCGGGTTTATTATCCATGCGCTATGTAGATTATAAAACGATTACCCTGCGGACATTATGAAATGCGCAATTTTATCTCAACCAAATGTGTCTATCAAAAGTGCTACTGTCCATGGATATAAATCCACAGGTTTTTTGTTATCAACACAAGTTCGTAAGATTGACCAAGACTGATTTTTTGACCCTTTCCGTAATTTAATCAAATATTAATCGTTGGCAATTAAGGATCAATAAAAGTCCTTAGCTTATACATTTTTTTGACGTCTTAATGTGTCGGGCCAAAAGTCAAACTTTTCACCATGCATTAAATTGATTTTGAAATCCAAAATGCAACAGACAGTAGATTTCATGAAATCTACATTGAATGCAAAAAGAAGATTGTCAATCAAATCTAGAGATATGAAAATTAGCATTACTTGGGCAATCTAGCTATTGCCATTATAAAAAGCCACAAAATTGTAACTCAAAGCACTCAGCTAATTTCAAGTCTTTGAATCACACCTTTTAAAGTTCCATCCCCCTCTCAACTATAGAAAAATGTCAGGAAAATTAGAAGGATCAACAATTTTTTTGGTCATATTGATGGTGTTGTTTACTATTCAAATAACTAATGCATCAACTACTTACAATGTTGGAGATACCAATGGTTGGACATTGGGTGTTAGCAACTCGCCTAATGGTAGGAAGTTCAAAGCTGGTGATGTGCATGGTATGAAATTAGTGCCATTATTGGTCCATTTTGTCAATTATTTATTTTTTTGTTATCAATTTAAGGAGAAGAAATTTTCACTTTTTAAGTTGTTAAAAGGAGTTTTGTTAACATATAATTATGTATTTATCAAAACGAGATAGTTAGAGGCCGTTTGGACATGAATTTTTGTTTCTTTTAAAAGAAGAATTTCAAACATTGTTTGGTTATTCGTTGGATTGATCTTTTAAAGAAAAAGAATTGAGATCTGTTTCAAGTTTTAAGATAGTGATTTTGACCAGTTTTTCAAGAGATTTTTTTTTCCTGCTAAGAAAGTTGTATTTTTTCCAAGCTAAATGCATGTCGAAAATACAACTTCAACTTCTAAATATCAAGTGCTTTTTTTTCTTTTTCTACTCCCAATCGACATTTTAGACAAAAAATCCAAAGAAAGAAGAACATTAGTAAACATAATGAGCATATACAAAGGAAACATTATATACCTTAATAGTATACAAGAGTGTGATTCAACTATTCTTATTGATGTATACCTTCTGAGCATGTACGAATTAAATTATGCTTAGTATAAGTAGAAATTTTACTTCCCCTAGGTGATCATGTAAAAGTCCCAAAAAAGTATAGCAATTTAGTGTGTAATTCAACTATTCTTATTGATGTATACCTTCTGCTAGGACAATTAAGGAATTGGAATGGGGAGTTTCCATGCGCTAAGGATGACGATTGCCCTGCGGACATTATGAAATGCGAAGTGGACCATCCCAAATGCGTCTATCAAAAGTGCTACTGTCCATGGATATAAACTCCACAGGTTAATTGTGGACCAACACAAGTTCGTAAGATTAATATTTAAAAAAAATGATTTATGTTGTGTGCAATTGAAGCCTGATTTATGCTTTTATTTTTCGTTGAAAATATATTAATAATAATCATATATTTATATCCATTTTCATTTTAACGTTGATATATATTTTTCAAATTCCTTTTGAAGTTATTACTTGCACAACGCATTTTAAAGAACCTAATTTTAAAGAACTCCTAATTGATTTTTGATGACAAAATTAAACAGGGGTGAATAGATCGGAATGAATGCAGATGATTCAAATAGTTCTGCCTTTGATGATATCTAAACTTTTTCTTCATTGATTTAACTTAAAATTGGAAATATAATTTAAATTTCCTTGTATGTCCCTAGTTAAAATTCAACATAATGACCCTCATTTTATGTCAAATTTTAACAATACTCAAAGTAAGAAAGTATCTTTGGCAATGAAAAGAAGATTGGAAAATATAAGACTATACACCTCATTTATTCAATGAAATTCTACTTTATATTCCATCCTTATAAATGACCTAACTAGTTAAATAAAAACCCATTCTTTCCAATAACATTTTTTGGTGTAGTTTCAAATATTAGAATAAAATAAGGTTATTCTAAATGTTAATTTGTCACCATATTATCAATTTATCATATCAGAAGAGATCACCAACCAAGAAACAGTTATCCATGATTCATTTAGCTTCCAGAAATTAAAATTCACAATCAAATAGTCTACGGAAAATACATTTAAAAAACTAAAATAATGCAAAATATGAAAATAAAAAGAAATTAAAATTATAGTTTATAAAAAAACATCAATTGTGCAAAAAAACTAAAATAATTGAAATTACTATTATAATCTGTTTGTTCATCGTTGTCTACTCCCAATCGACATTTTACACATAACAAACCTTTCAAAGAAAGAAGAACATTAGTAAACATATTGAGCAAAATAGGAAAGGAAAAGTTGGAAGAAAACGTATAGTCCACTGCATTTTGGTACATTTATTTTCTCTGTTTTAAACAAATTCGAGCTTGTAATTACACCCAATTCCAAAGTTTTCCAAAAGAGAACTTTCAACAAGAGATTATGCTGAAAATATCAAGATTCAAGGGAAACCTTATCAAGATAACAAATGCCATTTTTTTGAGGGAAAATAACTCTCTATGACTATTTAGGAAAAATAATTACCTGAAATAGCCTATATTTGTAAAATTACCCAAAATGGCCCAATTTGTACCCCTCACTTCAAAAACCTGTTGTATATTTGTACCCTAACTACAATTGAAAAAATGTTGTATATTGTTGTATACTATTGGATTTTCTTGGATATAAATATCTCTTATACATTATTATACACTTTATACATTATTATACACTTTATACAAGGTTGATAGATTATCTACTCCAGATGTATAAAATTGTATATTGTTGTATAATGTCGTATATTGTGAAAAAGTGGCTATAAGGATGTAATTTAAAAATATGGCTACGCAAATGTAATTTTATATGCTAGATTGTACATTATTGAAATTTCCCCCATTTTCAACCCAAAATCTCAATTTTCCTTCCGTCTTTAGACATAATAATGTCACCATAGAACAATGACAACAAGAAAATAATTGTTAAGAGATCTGGATTAAGCAAAGAAAGAAAAGAAGACAGAGAGAAAGAAAAAAAGATTAAAGCAAAAATTGAGTTGTTTTTGGTTTTATGTATTTGTTTCATGATGTATTGTATTGTATTGAAATGTGTTGTATTGTATTGTAGTGTATTGTTTTGATTAACACAACGTTTGGGTAGATTGTATCATTTTTTGTAGTTACATAATCTCACACATGAGCGATTTGAAGGATAAATCTACAAAAAAAGTACGGTACCGGATTGAGCTACCATAAAAACGTAGAGTAAATGATAAAATAATATTAGTAAATAATAAAAATGAGAAAAAAGATAAGGTAATGACGTGATAACACCAAATCGGTCGTTACATAAAATGGGACTTTTCGTCATCACGTAACGATACGATACATTAAAATTTTAGTATCAATCAAAACAAACATTGTATTTGAACTAACAACACAATAAATACAATACAATAGGTAACAATCATCCAAAACAAGCTGTTAGAGAAAGTTCTAATCAAGTATCTTCGAGTAACAAACAATGAGACTAATGATAACACATGTAAAATATATAATCAAATATTAATCTGGACAATTTTTGTGTAGATTTAACTTCACCTATACAGTTATGTGAGGTCTGAAATGTTGAAGGGCAAAAGTCAAAATTTTCACCATGCATTAATATAAGAGGAAGTACGTAAGTAAGCAATTATAAAATTGACATTGCTAATTTTTAGCACAAGATTGATTATATCAATTGTAGCCAAATAATATTTACCATATTAACATAACTCCTGTTAAAGACATAAAAAAAGATCCTGCACAATATTAGCATAACCCTATTAATGGCGCTTGTTTTGGCAAAAACGAACATTTTTATTTTAAAAAAAAAAGATTTTTTCAAAATTACTTTTCAAAAAGTACTTTGGCTAAAAAGCTAGCTTGTGTTTGGCCAATTAATTTAAAAAGATTTTAGGAGCAAAGAGTGTTTGGCCTTTTAAAAAAGTGCTTCTATGTGTATTTTTCTCAAAAAGTACTTTTCAAAAAAGTGCTTTTGACAAAAAAATTGCAATTTTTTTAATTTTCCAAAACTTCTCCGCTCTTCCTTAAAAGACTTATTTTCTCCCAAAAGCTTGGCCAAACACCTCACTTTTTTTAAAATAAGCACTTATTGAAAAAAAGCATTTTTGGGGAAAATAAGCTTGGCCAAACAGCTATAAATGTGAAAAAAATATCTACCATAAATATATCCCTCTTTTTTCTCAACTAATTCCTCAAAAAATGCAAATAACGGTTGACTAAAAAAAGATTCCTTTTTTCCTAATCTCTTCCGTTCCTATTTTCTTTTTACAATTTTTTGTTACCCTTCCTTTTTCTTGCGTCTTATTTCTTTTCTTAATACTAGAAATTTTTTAAAATTCGAATTTGGATATTATATATATTATTTTAACATATTACAAATTGGATTAATAGTTTGTATTTTCTATTCCAAAGATATTTATTATAAACCATATATTAGCCGTATATTTTAAATATGTTGTACATATTTAAATAGTATGTATATGATTTTGTTTAGTTACATTTATTATAATGAATATATGCTATCCATATATTTGATATAAATATAGTATGACAGTACATATGATGTATTATGGAATATTTACATTATATAAACACAGTCGTTATCTAAGATAGCTGACATATATTAAATATATATTTTACAGAAAAAGCTATTCAACATTAAAATACAGTTTGATGAAAATAATTTATCACAAATTCTCTCGAGCAACCTTATTAAAGAGGGAAGATAAATTTTACTTATGAACGAAGAGAGAGAGAGAGAGAGAGAGGGAGAGATTATGGAAGAGAGTGGAAAGAGGAAATGTAGTAGTAAAAATATATTGATGGAGCATTGATGGAAATTGACCCCATTATAAATGTGAATCCCTAATTATGTGGGATCACTATTAATATTTTATGTGATTAATAAACTTACAGATTTTTATGTATATGTTAGAAATGATATAAAATTTGTTATTTATGTTAAGATGCAAAAGTTTATGTTATTTATGTTAGCAACTTTTAATTATTGCTCTTAAACGCTATTTTCTCTTAATATAATTGAAAAATTGAATTATCTCAATTAGTCAAGTATTAAATAAAATTGAGTAACAATTGACAAGTTTTGATCTAATTTAATCACTAAAAAAAAATAATGAATGTAACAAGTCGTCAACACTATGATTAACTTTTATTAAAGCACAAAAATTATCTCAATTTAACTAAGTTCGATAGAATTGAGAAGAAATTAGTAAGTTTAGATCTAATTCAATCAATAAAATAGTGGATGTAACAAGTAGTCAACACTATGGTTGACTTTAATTGAAACATTGAATTGCTTCAATTTAGCTAAATATAGGATTGAGTAACAATTAACAACTTTTGATTTAATTCAATCATTTAACCAAAAAAAAAAAGTAGATGTAACAAGTAGTAAATACTATCGTTGACTTTAATTGAAATATGAATTTATCTCAATTAGTTAATTGTTAAATAAATTGGTGACAATTAGCAAGTTCATATCTAATTCATTCAATTTAAACAAAAATAGTGGATGTTACGAAAGTTAACACTATGATAATGGTTGACTTTGATTGGAATATTTAATTATCTCAATTTAGGAAAGTATTAGATATGATTGAGTAACAATTAACAAGTTTTGATTTAAGTCAATTATTTTTTTAAACTATGGATGTAACAAGTAGTCAACACTATGGTTGACTTTAATTGCAATATTAAGTTATCTCAGTTTAGTTAAACATTAGATAGGATTGAATAACAATTAGTAAGTTTTGATTTAATTCAATTTTTTTTAAATAGACGATGTAACAAATGGTGTCTCTTCGTAGACATTCGATAAAATTGAAACGATACAAAGAGAGCGTAACAAGTAGTCAACACTTTGGTTGACTTGATTGAAGTTGAATTTCTCTCAATTTAGCTAAGCATCAACCATTATTAAGTAAACTTTCCCAATTTGATTCAATTTAATTTTTTTTTTAAAA